>NC_053118.1:42252783-42300983 GCF_010015445.1 Perca fluviatilis
TGGCGTCATTCATAGCTCAGTCCATTATTCGTCTATATCTTATATATACAATATATCTTATATATCTATATCTTTGTTTGCTGCGATATTTTGATATTGATATAAATTATATCAATATATATATATATATATATATATATTTGCTATAATTTGGGTTTCTTTCAACCAAAAAAACAACGTGGATGGTTCCATACAACTAGTTTTGTAAATTTCCTTGAATTTGGGTGTTTTATTTTTATGGCATTTGAAAAAAAAAAAAGATAAAAAACGTTGAAAAAAGTGACAAAAACATCGGGGGAAAAGTGACAAAAGTGTCGAAAAAAGACAACCAAAACGATGACCAAAAAGTTTTAATTTTAAATTTTGACCTAGAAAAAGAAAAAGTTGCTTGTTGGTTGATGGAAGACAAAACAAGGGTTAAGGATAGCAGCACAACTAAAGCACGAGAGCTTTTAGTCACTGACTCCTCACCGTGAGTTCTTGACAGACTAATGCCAGTGAACTGCCAGGTTGTTATTGAGTCTTGCAAAGGACATTTTTTCGTCAGTGATGTGGTGTCACTGAAATAAAGAAAAGTGTTAACAGTAAAAGTAAAAGTGTAGTGTTTGTGTCTATATTCCAGTTGACTCACCAGTCTGGTGTTTGTCTATGACAAGCAGGCAGAATGACATCTGACCACAGCCAACTTTCAGGGAACTTGGTGCGAGAAACGATGTTATCGCTGTCGATGTAATTGTCCTCCATCCCAGCTAAAGTAAAGTGTCATTAAAAATGTTACAGTTTTGACTATCTTCTAACTATCAGTATAACCAAATAACCACCCAGGGCTCCCCTCCAACCCCCATCCCTGGTCCCTGTGTCTTACTGCGAGCCAGTATGAGGCTATCGATCTTCCTCTCAGCTTGCTGGGTTTCCATCTCCTTGCAGCAGTGCAGGAAGGCTGCGACACAGGCTTCACCATCACTGATGTACTCTGCTCGCCTCTCACAGGTGTAGGAGAGGGGGGTGTTCCTCATGCCATCCAAACAACACTCTCGTTGGAGTTGGTCTTGATATTGACTCACTGGGAAGAAAGAGGGTTGTGGAGGAATGACAGTGGAAGAAGTAGTACATAAAGTAAAAGAAAAATGGTGAATTGGAAAGCTTTACAAACATGTCAAACTCCAAACATTGTGGAGAGCCTAAAGTCTGTGACAGAAGATGAATGAAGATGTGGTTATTGGGTAGTGTAGAGCTGTGGTTCTTACCTAAGCTGGTTGTGACGTCCATTATAGTAGTGGCTCGTTTCCTTCTGCTAGGAGCCGGACATTTTAATTCTGGAAACGCATCACAGACAAGGTCTTTAACAGAACCCAACAAGGTTGAAACTAGACTTGATTTTTGCATGGTATGGATGTATATAAAACTCCTACAATCAGTGAGGTCCTTTATCTGGTCACACCAAGCGGAAACCTCCGGTGCTGAAAAATTTGAATTAATTCCGTCAATGCGGAAGTGCCAGAAACGGCAGTTCATCGAGTGGCCACTTGAGGCTGGCTCTAAAGGGATTCAATCCCCTTAGCCCCCATGTTAAAATGCACAACTTTACAGCATAATTTTACATTTTACATTTAACACTTTTTTAGGCTTAAAGTTCTGCATTGGGCATTCTGCTTTGAGTGACAGGTGGGCTGCCTACTTTGAGCTTCTTTTTGGCTCTTCAGAAACTTATGGGTGATGTCCCGTTGACTATGTTCATATTTTATACAGTCTATGCGTTAGACATATGTATGGTGTGGGGGTGAGAAAATGGATCTACAAGTGCACTTTTTATTTGTTGAAATGTTAAAACATCAATCAAAAACTATTTGATTATTATTTCAGTTACCCCTAGTGTAGATTTGCATTGCCAAACCTTCCTCCTAAGCTCTGTGGAGGAGGGTTTAGCTGGTCCACACAGCATTCCTGGACGGGAGAAAAACGTGCTCTGGTTTATTGGCATTTCTTTAAACCAATCACAATCTTCTTGGGCAGCGCTAAGCGGCGGACTCAATGACAGAGTAAGGATACCACCAGCGGCGACACCCAGACATCCCAGAAGGGGATCTCTTTGGCGGGCAATGTTTCCCGACTCGGGGGGACGTCAACATCATGACAGCTGCCATATGGCACAGGGATGCACTGTCGCAGCTGGACTGTGCGATCTCCTACCCCGCAGTGATAAACCAATGGCTGTTGCCCTGGCCGCTGAACGGGATCGCTTGGAGAGGTTAGGGTGTCTCGTTGCGCTACTTAGGCAACAGCTCCACCCTGTGGTTAAATCAGGTATGTTGATCTGTGATAGCAGAGCCCACTGTGTGAGCCACTATACTGTGTGTGAATACACTGATCATAAGTCACAGTATGACTAGTGGCCTTATTCATTCAGCGTGTTAGGTTTGACGGCGGTCCGCTTTCCAGCGCTGGTGTGTGGAGACAGGCACATTTGTTGCTGCATTTTTCCTCATGCCAAAAGACCGTGGAGATAGATGGGTTTTGCACATCCCTTAATGAAGCATTTGTTGAAGGGGATCAGACGACAGAAACCTGTTGTGCGTTCTCTAGCACCTTTATGGGATTTAATCCCAGTGCTTTGGGCTCGGGGACATCAGCTAGGAGAGTGAGTGACTTATGCGCCCTGTCTGTCTCACTGTCCTGCTTTTCTATTAGAGAGGACGGGGTCCTGCTTTTCTATTAGAAAGGACGGGAACGCCTACTTCACAGCCAAATCCTTAATTCATGCTGGAAGTCAAAACAAACTATTTTCGGCCGAGAATTTCTTAACGTGATGGTTTCTTCCTTCCGCCTCATAACAGAGAAAAGGAACAAGCGTCTCAGTGCGCGTGTTATCTCAGTATGTTTTACACACGGCAGACATCAGGCGGAGCAGCTGTTTGTTCACTATATAATACTCTTTCGAAACAGCGGCTGTCTCCCCGGCTGTGTGAGGTTACCATCCACGCTTTTCGTGTAAAAGGAGTGGCATCTGGGCACACTCCACGAGAGCATTATCAGCACCCACTGCCCTCCTCAGAGGTATAGCAATGGCTGACATCTGTGCAACGGCATCTTGGGCATCTCCGTGCCTTTTTTCATCCACTTTCATTGCGCGATGTGTCTCCCTGATTAACTTGGTCTTATCCGCACTTAACGGCATTTGATAAGCTATAAGATCTGGTATGCCATGTTGCCATCCTCCTGCACCAGAGTACCCATGAGGAATGTGCTTTGCATTAATTCATGATGATTTTAATCTAAATTATGGAGCACCTTCAGAATCCATGCTGCAGGGCCTCACAATGTTAAGCAGGCCAGGCATTGTGGTAGCCTATTATTAATTAATTTTGTTACATAAAAAAACCTGTACAGTGTGAGAAGAAAGAGGACCTAGTCTATGCTATCTGCTTGTGGATTTTGGTGTCGCAGGTGGCTTCGCCCTTAACCCAAAAGCCACAGCTCTTAGAGGGCAAAGCCTATACGAAATACAACAATAGTTACGAATTATGACTCCAGATTCTATGAGTATAGGCTTCGCCCTCTAAGATCCGGGCCATCTGCTCCACCAACATTGGCTGAAGAAGAGAGGCCCGTGCAGGGCACAAAGGCGCGAAAAAAATCTTCATGACTGCACATGCGTGAGGGATAAACCCAATAGTAACAGCTCTTAGAGGGCGAAGCCTATACTCATAGAATCTGGAGTTACAATACGTAACTATCGATAGTCTAGCAGGCTGTCTGGATTTATCCTGCAGAGATCTGAGAAGCAGTTAACGATAGTCCTCAGAAATACACTGGAGGTTAGAAAGCCAACACAAAATACAGCTGAATTAGGGACATCCGGCGGAATTTCTGGCGGCACCTGAGCAATCCCGGAAATGAAACGTTGTCGATATAGACTACCACAAGTGGTATTTCCATCCATCCATCCATCCATCTTCGTCCGCTTATCCGGTTGGTCGGTCGCGGGAGCAGCTCCCACAGGGGGACCCAAACTTCCCTTTCCCGAAGCAACATTAACCAGCTCCAACTGGGGGATCGCGGCGTTCCCAGGCCAGGTTGGAGATATAATCCCTCCACCTAGTCCTGGGTTTCCCCGAGGCCTCCTCCCAGCTGGGCGTGCCTGGAACACCTCCCTAGGGGAGGCGCCCAGGGGGCATCCTTACCAGATGCCCGAACCACCTCAACTGGCTCCTTTCGACGCAAAGGAGCAGCGGCTCTCGAGCTCCTCACGGATGACTGAGCTTCTCACCCTATCTCTAAGGGGAGACGCCAGCCACCCTCCTGAGGAAACCCATTTCGGCCGCTTGTACCCTGGATCTCGTTCTTTCGGTCATGACCCAGCCTTCATGACCATAGGTGAGGGTAGGGCAAAACTTGACGGTAGATCGAGAGCTTTGCCTTCTGGCTCAGCTCTCTTTTCGTCACAACGGTGCGATAGATGGAATGTAATACCGCGCCACTCGCCGATTCTCCGACCAATCTCCGGCTCCATTGTCCCCTCACTTTCGCGAACAAAACCCCAAGGTACTTGAACTCCTTCACTTGGGGTAAAGGACTCATTCCCTACCTGGAGAAGGCATTCCATCGGTTTCTTGCTGAGAACCATGGCCTCCGATTTAGAGGTGCTGATCCTCATCCCAACCGCTTCACACTTCGGCTGCGAACCGATCCAGTGAGTGCTGAAGGTCGCCGACGATGATGCCATCAGGACCACATCATCTGCAAAAAGCAGCGATGAGATCCCCAGCCCACCGAACTGCAACCCCTCCCAACCCGACTACGCCTCGATATCCTGTCCATAAATGTTACAAACAGGATTGGTGACAAAGCGCAGCCCTGGCGGAGGCCAACCCTCACCTGAAACGAGTCCGACTTACTGCGAGAACCCGGACACAGCTCTCACTTTGGTGGTACAGAGATTGGATGGCCCTGAGTAGAGACCCCCTCACCCCATACTCCCGCAGCACCTCCCACAGTATCTCCCGGGGGACCCGGTCATCTTCTCCTTCAAATCCACAAAACACATGTAGACCGGTTGGGCATACTCCCAGGCCCCCTCCAGGATCCGCCAAAGAGTGAAGAGAGCTGGTCCGTTGTTCCACGACCAGGACGGAATCCGCATTGTTCCTCCTCAACCTGAGGTTGACTATCGGCCGAACCCTCCTTTCCAGCACCTTGGGTAGACTTTACCAGGGAGGCTGAGAAGTGTGATACCCCTGTAATTGGCACACACCCTCTGGTCCCCCTTTTTAAAAAGGGGAACCACCACCCCAGTCTGCCACTCCTTTGGCACTGTTCCAGACTTCCACGCAATGTTGAAGAGACGTGTCAACCAGGACAGCCCCTCCACACCCAGAGCCTTGAGCATTTCTGGACGGATCTCATCAATCCCCGGGGCTTTGCCACTGTGGAGTTGTTTGACTACATCAGTGACTTCCGCCGGGAAATCGACGACAATCCCCGTCATCCTCCAGCTCTGCCTCTAACATAGAGGGCATTAATTAGTCGGATTCAGGAGTTCCACAAAATGCTCCTTCCACCGCCCTATTACCTCCTCAGTTGAGGTCAACAGTGTCCCATCCTTACTGTACACAGCTTGGATGGTTCCCGCTCCCCCTCCTGAGGTGGCGAACAGTTTTCCAGAAGCACTTTGGTGCCGACCGAAAGTCCTTCTCCATGTCTTTTCCAAACTTCTCCCACCCCCCGCTGCTTTGCCTCTTTCACGGCAGAGGCTGCAGCCCCGCCGCGCCGGGGCCCGCCGGTTTCCTACAACTGCCTCCGGAGTCCTCTGGGATAACATATCCCGGAAAGACTCCTTCTTCAGTCGGACGGCTTCCTTGACCACCGGTGTCCACCACGGTGTTCGTAGGTTACCGCCCCTTGAGGCACCTAAGACCCTAAGACCACAGCTCCTCGCCGCAGCTTCAGCAATGGAAACTTTGAACATTGTCCACTTGGGTTCAATGCCCCCAGCCTCCACAGGGATGCACGAAAAGCTCTTCCGGAGGTGCGAGTTGAAAGTCCGTTGGACAGGGGCCTCCTCCAGACGTTCCCAATTTACCCGCACTACAACGTTTGGGCTTACCAGGTCTGTCCAGAGTCTTCCCCCACCCCCTGACCCAACTCACCACCAGATGGTGATCGGTTGACAGCTCCACTCAAGGTCTCTAAGAAGGCCGAATACTCCGAACTCCTGTTTGGTGCATATGCACAAACAACAGTCAGAGTTTTCCCCCCCACAACCCGCAGGCGTAGGGAGGCGACCCTCTCGTCCACCGGGGTAAACTCAACGTAGGCGGCGCTCAGCCGGGGGGCTTGTTAGTATCCCCACCCCGCCCGGCGCCGCACACCCTGAGCAACTCCGGAGAAGAAAGAGTCCAACCCTATCCAGAATACGGTTCCAGAACCGAGACTGTGCGTAGAGGTAAGCCCCACCAGATCTAACCGGTAGCGCTCCACCTCCCGCACCAGTTCCGGCTCCTTCCCCCACAGAGAGGTGACATTCCACGTCCCCAGAGCCAGCGTCTGCTGCCCGGGTCTGGTCCGTCGAGGCCCCTGACCTTCACTGCCACCCATGTGGCAGCGCACCCGACCCCAGCGGTTCCTCCCACAGGTGGTGGGCCCATGGGCTGGAGAGATGGGAGCCACGTAGCTTGTTCGGGCTGTGCCCGGCCGGGCTCCGTGGCAAACCCGGCCATCAGGCGCTCGCCGACGAGCCCGCCGTCTGGGCCTGGCTCCAGACGGGGGCCCCGGGCTTCCTCCGGGCAGGGTCACTCCATTTCTACCTTGTTTTTCCATTGGGGTTTTTGAACCATTCTTTGTCTGGCCCCTCACCTGAGACCACTTTGCCTTGGGAGACCCTACCAGGAGCACAAAGCTCCAGACAACACAGCCCTCAGGTTCAAAGAGACACACAAACCTCTCCACCACGATAAGGTGATGGTTCACGGAGACAAGTGGTATTTGTCAGACAGTTTTGGTTTTATGTGCCCAAAGTTTAAGATATCTGTTGCTGAGATTCTGGCTAGACAGCTACGACTGTTTTCACAAACAATGTCTCTGAAACATCTGCATGTCCAGATACCAAAAAAGGGGAATAAGAAATATAATGTAATTTAGTTGAAAAGACCCTTTAAGATGCAGTTCTTCTACTGTCCAATAGATCAGTCATTCCCAAACTGTGGTCTGCAGACCACTAGTGGTCCGTGAGGGTACTACAGGTGGTCCGTGGAAAAGCAAAATAAAATATCAAATAATAGTTTTTTAATCTTTATTTCACCAGAAAATTAGAATAAGAATATGTATATTGATTCAATTCAATATATGAATATTCAATTCAAATTAAATTGTCATGTTATTGTGTGATAACCAAAATAGGCTAGTATACTAACCCTCTAACCCACTCGGCACTAACCCTAAAATCGCCAAAGGTTTTGAAATTTTGACTATATTCAAGTGTTCTTATTACTGTTTAGATTTTATACTCCATTGCTATAGAAATAAGCCTGTGCTTTAAACAAACCTGATTATGCCCTTGGGCCCTTGACTAAATAAAAAAATTAAATATGTGGCAGCCATTGTGTGCAGTAAACTTTCTTTTAACAAACCTGTTGTACTGATGCGATGACCAGTTATAGTTTTAGTGCTAGGAGGCCTATTAAGAGGTGCGGATTAATTCAGGCAGGACTGTGTTTAGACATATTTTATGAGGTGGTTTGCGAAAATTCAAATTGTGGTCCATCCATCCATCCATCCATCGTCAACCACTTATCCCGCGCACAGGGTCGTGGGGGGGCTGGAGCCAATCCCAGCATACGTCGGGCGAAAGGCGGGGTACACCCTGGACAGGTCGCCAGTCCATCGCAGGGCCAAATTGTGGTCCACACTCACAAAAAGTTTGAGTGCACTACATGCTTACTCCCAAAAAAAAAAAGCACTTTACTTATGGCCATGAATAAAGGTCTATGTGCCTGCTTCTCTTTATTATACTAGGTATTTCATTGGTACAACATTAAGGCCTAAAGAGGGCTATGTTCAGGAAAGGGGAAAGTAAAATATTGTCACCTCGTCTGTAGGGAGTTCCAGAAGCTGTGTTGGACTCAAACATCAGCCCAGCATCGTAGAACACACCCATACCATCCTTCCCTCCACCTGGTGTGCAGCCTGTGTCGTACTTCTCTACAGTATCCCACACCTGAGCAGGGTGGAGGTCATTCACGGACACAAATACAAACAATCAAGGCTTACAGGATATAAATTAAACAGAAATACTGTATCTGTAACATATAGGACAGTTCTGATATGGCACGAGCTACACCTAATCACACAATTTATTTGCTGGATATTTCTTTAGCCAAAAGTTAACAAACTTGTAAGTCAACATTTGTGTAATTTATCAAGCACTTTTAAATGAAAACCCCTTTCAAATATATATATATTTTTAAAGGTAAATATAAAATAAAGAAATGACCTTTTTCTGGGTGAGACGGTGCTTGTTGTTTAGGACGTAGACGCCTTTGTCAACTGCCACCAGTCCCACTATGGCCCCTGGGTCTCCAGTGACCTTCAGACCAAAACTCCTGCGAGGCTCATAGGATGCAGCGGATGTCAATGGCTCCAGTCTCAACTAAATGTGAAAAGGGAGGTCAATAAATTGTCAACACGGTCTCACGGCAGTTCGTGAAATGGTAACGTTATTTTTAATCTATTTATTCATGTACACGGACATGAATATCTTGTTTATTTTGTGGTGGTCAGCACATAATTAGAACCATCTATACAAAGGTTGGGTTTAGGAAAACAAAGAACGCGGAAAGGACATGAAACACACCGGGACACGATCTGCGGTCTCTGGGGGACGCGCAAAAACAGGTCCTGTATTGTTTGACCCATCCACCACCCTGACCAACCTCCCTACGCGGATTTTCGGCCTTTCATACTACTCGCTACCGTAGTCGTGATGTGATCACAAAAGATGCCTCCTACTGAAATACATTAGTTTAAATATCGTCCTCATCAACACAAAATAAACGAGAGAATTGTGTCCATGTACACAAATCAATAGATTAAAAAACGTCACCGTTTCATGAGCTGCCGTGAGACTGGGTTGAAATGGGACATACAGTTTTGTTTTTGTTAAAGCAATTACATAAATGAAAAAAATTAAATAAAATGGTGTGTCCGAGAAATGTCAAATAACTTCATGAATTTGTGTGTGGGTCTCTTGTTTGCCCTCCTAAAGTCTGCTACATCCAGTGACGGACTGGCCATCTGGAATTTGGGCAAATGCCAGAAGGGCCGCTGCCCTATGGACCCCTATGGACCACTACTGATTTGTCTTTGTTTCATTTTATTTTATGCATGCAGCCAAAAATATTCAAGATTGTACTGTGGTGGGATGGGTGGAAAGATTCACTCCAAGCTAGCTATTGACAAAAATAGGGCTGTCTGTTGCACATGCCAGGGCCATTTTTTGATCCCAGTCCGTCACTGGCTACATCTGTGTTGTGTGTCTCACCGAGCCCATGCAGGAGTCCTTTACATCCACCCAAAGAGAGTCTGATACCACTTCATTGCCATTTGTGTGGTAGTAGGCTATGATGCGGAATGATGGCAGCATGTTTTTGGTAATGGGAACATTCAGAGAAATCAGAGTTTGACCTGTGTTCTTGTAACGTCCATTATTCACCAGCTGACCTCTGCTCAGGATCTAGGGACACATATTTGAATATCAGTTCTTATTAAACATGTATAGACTACACAGGCTGTGGGATGCAACAAAAAGAGTTGTATATGCACACATGCAGGTGTAAAACATCTCTCACCAGGTATGTGATGTCATTATTTTGTTTTTCTCGTATGTTGAGGACGAGGCTGAATTTCAGGTTGTCTCCTAATTTCAGCTCAAGTGAATCCACACCTGCAAATGTAACATTTGTGAACCAAATTGCCTCTTGGGGACATTAAAGACATTTCAACTTCAACTTCAACTTCATTTTATTTTCATTTTAAAGAGTCGAGTGAGTGATGAATGAAGAGTCAATAAACAGATAATCTAGTGGACTAGTTAGTGAAGTAGATCAGTTATAACACAATGTATATGAATAGACAGTCTAGATAAATGCTAAGGTGTAGTGAAGAGTCAATTTACAGTCAGTACAAATTGTGGTCTAGGTAGTGATGTACATCAGTAATAACACAGTATACAAGAGTAGACAGATTATATGAATGCTGAAATGTAGTAAAGAGTCAATTTAGTCTATATGGCTAGTGCAGATCATGGTCTAGATAGCAAAGTAGATCAATAAATGTGCAAAAATTGTGTGACAACAAAGGTGGGAAGAAATAATTGTTACAAGGGCATACAAGGGCAGGTAAATAGTGCAAATTAGCGTAAACAGATATGAAAGTGCAATGCAGGTGAAGATGTGCATCAGTGCAACTATGCAATGGGGCATGACAGAGATACTGGAAGGAGTGGTGGCCAAAGGAGGTGTGGGCTTTCGGAGTGACCAAGGAGATGTAACTGCTTGAGCGAAGGCTGCGGGTGGGTAAAGCTATAGTGACCAGTGAGTGTACGTACAGCAGGGCTTTGCCTAGCAAGGATTTGTAAATGAGTTGATACCAGCGAGTCAGGCGTTGAGTGTGTAGCAAGGGCCAGCCAACTAATGCATAGAGGTTGCAATGGTCGGTGTTATAAGGGGCTCTGGTCACAAAACGTATGGCACTGTGCAACATCCAGTTTTTTCAGAAGAGAGCTTGAGGCAGTTCTGTATATGATATCACTGAAATCTAGAATTGGTAAAATTGTCATTTTCACCAAAGCGAGTTTGGCAGCAAGATTGAAGGAGGCACTGTTGCAGAACAGAATACTGATCCTAGACTTAACTTATTTTGAAGTAGGGATGCACCGAACCCAGATTTTTTGGGTTTGGCCGAACACCGAACCCACTGGTTAAGATTCTGCCAAACCCCGAAATCTACTCCTGAAATCTACTCCCATCCTCTACTCCCATCTTTTATTTTATTTCTAATATTTTATTTTTAATTTAATACATACTGTATACTGTGTACGTATACTTATACCTTACTTATATTGTTTATATTCTATTTAGAGAATGTGTGACATGCACCAACAACACAAAAAGAAATTCCTTGTATGTGTTAAAAACGTACTTGGCAATAAAGCTTTTCTGATTCTGATTCTGATCCTCAGTCCATTAACACAGTAAACACAATGAAGTAAACAACATCCACAGCCTCTAAAATAGTTAAATGTAACAACTTAATGTTGAATTCACAAACGCTTTCCACATCGTAGGAAAGCACATCGCTATCGCAAATTTCCGCTAACCAGTGTATGATGAAGGCATGTTGGGTGGGTGAAATTAGAAAGCTAAAGTTTGCTAAGGAGCAGCAGCCGGCCGTTCGGTTGCTCTGCTCCCACTGTAGGAAGACTCATTTGCCAAGAGAACAGCTGACAGCCTGGGAGTGTCACTGTCTGGTTAACACAAGTTTTTAGCTGTAACTGTCCTTCCTTACCTGAAGTTGCTGCATTTTGCTGCTGTCTATAGATTCCTTCATGCACAACTCAGACGCAAATGTCTTAAGAGAGGCGATGCTGTTTATTGTTTAGGATCCTTGCCACCACGAGACAAATTGGGATTGCAAATTGAACATGTGGCTCTACTTGAATGGCCTTCTTTTGACTGAAAGTACTGCCAAACAACTCACAAGTTCCATTTTCACTTTCTCACAGCCTGCTGCATTGAACGCTCCACCTAACGCGCCATCATTACGTCGACCAGCGTAGCGCGCGTAATGCAAGCATAACTCTAAAAGAATAATAATAATAATAACTAAAAGAGTATATAAGTAACAAGAGCATTCAGTCCAAGATGGTGGAGCTGCAGCTCGGTCATGGGTGCGTTTGTAGCAATGGAACGTTATCTTGTTACTTCTTTACTCTTTGACAAGAGCAGAAAATCAAAACAACATTCGCCTCTTTTTCTCGAGTTTCGCCTCTCGTTACTGCTCTTTGTTACCGTTCGGTGGAAAAAAATTCTAAGGTTCGACAGTACCCGAACTCCATCAAAAAGCCCAATATTCGGCCGAACCCGAACCCGAATACTGGGTTCGGTGCATCCCTAGTTTGAATGTGATATATGTGTTGCTGGATGAAGAGGGACCTGTCCTTGTACACTGCCACATTTTCTAATTCCAACCCATTGAGTGTGATCATGCTAATCGGATAGGCAGGGGTGGTTGGTTTTGCTAGAGTTTTGTAATAATTGGAGGTTTCGGAAGGAGTGCTGAATAGCATTGAAGCTCTCCTGGAGGTTTGATAGCATAGTATCCAATGAGGGGCCGGATGTGTACAGGATGGTATCGTCTGCATAAAGGTGGTTTTGAGAGTTCCCAACAGCAAGAGTCACATCATTGATCTAAAGGATCACGCAAGGCAGTCGTAAGAGAACCCAATGTTGTTCAGTCTGTCACTAAAAATACAATGTTTTACAGAGTCAAAGGCATTGGATAGATCAATGTAGATGACTGCACAGTAATGCTTTTTGTCAATGGCGGCTGCGATGTCGTTTATGATCTTGAGGGTGGCTGTGGTACAGCCATGACCGGCACGGAATCCAGATTGTGTAGCGGAAAGGATACGGTGGAATTCAAGGTGGTTGGTAATCTGTTTATTGACCAAGATATCGAAGTCTTTTGATAGACAGGGTAAGATAGATATGGGTCTATAGCAGATTGGGTCAAGGGTGTCTCCACCTTTGAAATGAGGGATGACTGCGGCGGATTTTGATTCTCCGGGAATTTCTGCAGATGCAAGAGACAGGGTAAACAGTTTGGTAATGGGGGAAGCAATGACATTTGCAGATAATTTTAGGAAACTGGGGTTCAGGATGTCTAGCCCTGCTGATTTGTATGGGTCCAGATTTTGAAACTCCCTAAACACATCAGCTGTCAGGATTGGAGTAAAGGAGATGCGATAAATTTCATGTTAGTTTATCTTGGAAATGCAAGTTCCCCTGCTGCCTTGAAAATCGAAGTTCACTCAACTTGAGGACTGCCTTTGTTTCAACTTAAGTTAATGAGGTTGATGTAACTACAGTGTTCTAGTTTTCTAATAGTTGTTCTTTTGTTGATTTAACTTTTTATTACTTGGTTTAACTTCATACTTTAAGTCATAACAAATAATTTATTTTCTTTAATAATGCAAGAAACCTTCCTTTACTAGTATAACATATATACTTTTCTGCTTTATTACAACTCACAGTTTGAAGTTAAAACAACATAACCACATTAATAGCAGAGATAGCATGGGTGCTTAGATGCAGCCGCCCCCGGGGCCTGTGCAAAACAGGGGTCCCTCAAAAGCCGCTGATCTTGTGTCACTTCACATAAAAGGGCCTTGAAATGACACGCTGCAGATTAATGGATGAAGGAACCCTATTACTGCTCAAAAACTAACACTGCAATACTCCAGCTCTTCTTATCAAACGTAACAGTCACTTAACTCATGGTTACATGGTTACATCGTTGTGCTAGTGTAAACCAGCACAACAATGACAATTACCAGGTAACAAAAACACTACATTCTAAGCAGACACGTTTCATAAACGGAATTCATAAAGTTACTTTTGTATTTCAAACAAATTGCAAACTTTTCAGCAAATTTTAACACAACTCCATTTACCGCCTTGCATCATGGGAATTGACCAGCCAATGAACCAATTGCACCTGACTGCAGTACGCACATCGGGGTTGGGCTAAATGTGGGCGGAGCTAAATGTTTGACTTTTGAAAATAACTTTTCATTTCATTTTGAGAAGAGTGAAATTCACAATTCACAAGCCGTTGACAGGTACTCCCTCTGCCGGTGGCACCACTGCTTTCTTGTTTGCCACAACACGTGTCATATTTTAGTAGAAATTTGAAAAGGCTACATCACTTATCTGTGGTGTATAATTAGGGCCCGAGCACGAAAGTGCAAGGCCCCAACGGTGCCTTGCACTGAAAGTGCGAAGGAACCTATTGTTTTTCGTCAGATTATTATTATTTTTCAGAGTCCTTTGTTGCATTTTTGAGGGGGTTAGCATGCACGAAAACTCACAAAAATTTGCACACATATCACAACTGGTGAAAATTGCAAAGTTCTGTAGTGATTGGGCTTGGGCGTTGCCAGGGGGCTCCATAGCGCCCCCTAACGTGTGCCTTAAATTAGACAAAAGTAATAAGTTAATATACCAACTTTTGAGGGAACATAGATCTCATCTTGAAGTCTATGGTGCTATTTTTAGAAAAAAATTCAAAATTCTAATATTTCCGAAATCTTGGTTTTCGTGAAAAAATCTTCATTTTACGAACACGTTTGAGGACTTTAGGATGTACAAAAACTCTCAAAGTTTTGCAGCCATGTGCAGAATATTAAACTCTTTCATCTTAATTCACATTTAGGCCTGGGAGTGGTACGGTTGCTCTATAGCGCCCCCTAATTGGATTTAGCCCTTGGGCACATTTTTGACGGCCTCAATATATACGAAAACTCACAAAAATTGGCGCCAACATAAACACCTGGGAGCTTTGCCAGACTCTACAGCGATTTGGCTCATACCTGTAAACGGGCTCCATAGCGCCCCCTAAGGCGTGGAAGGCCTCAACTTGGACATAGGAATGGGAAACCTACTTTGTCTAACTACGCCTGGGCCGTTAGTCCGATCAGCACGAAAGCTTGTGTGACCGGATGAGGTTTTCCCCTCCCTCTTACCTGCACACAGGAGTGTGGATCAGCATACCTGGGGCTCATTCCGATTGATTGGGAGAGGCGGGGACATTATTTAAGCCTGTGTGTGTGGACTCGTTCTGTTTGTCTTCTCCTGCTGGGTGTCTGTGGAGACGTGTCCGGGTTGGCGTGCTTTACGTTTTTGCCGCTGCCCTAGGTCGTCAGTCTGCTGCGGTGTGGTAAGGGTAGTGGTGGGCAGATCGAGGCTTCGTGAAACAATGAAACAGTTGAAGCAAATGTGTCATATTGTGTCGAGGCTTCGAAACAATCTGACACCGTCTCAACGATGACACCTAGTGGTCACTGGCAGGTGTTGATCTGAAACAACCTTGATAACGAGCCATTAAAAAAATAAAAAATGTATTATTGTATTGTATAATTTTTCTAATATGTGAAGCTTGTAAGGCTTGCAGACTCCTCACTGTGCATAATGCTATTTTGGTCATAAAAAATGAATATTAATAAAAGAAATCAAGCCACAATGTCTCATTTTTATAGATTTTCATTCAATAATATTTATTTCTCTGCTGTGGAAGGACTTAGCCTACTTCGTGTTTTACAGATAATTTCTCCAGCCTTTGAAAAGATCCTCTCACAAGGGACACTTGTTGCTGGCATGCAAAGATATTTTTTAGCAAGGACATACAAATGAGGAAAGATTACTGCTCTCTCTTTCCAGTAAGTTAGGGGATCATGAGTTCTGGGCAAAAACGCATAGTTGTGGTATTTTTTCACTTCCACTGTGGCTTCAGCTGTAGCATTATGTATAATCTGGGTTTTACGGATACAATCATTAAAACGTTCCCATAAACTGTCCTGTCCTATCTATCTATCTATCTATCTATCTATCTATCTATCTATCTATCTATCTATCTATCTATCTATCTATCTATCTATCTATGTGTCACTGTATGTAGGTCTATACTCTGTCTGTCTCAGTGTATCAGTCAATGTGTAAATTTAAATGTAAGCCTAAATATAACTAAACAACTTGCACTATGAATGTCACTATATCACCAAATATTCGCTATCTCAAAATCAAACTCATCTCACAAAAACCCACGAGGTCAAGGTGCGTTGACTTCACTTTTATACTGATGTGCGATGTGTGTTCCCGACCCTGTCAATCAAACGCTGATTTGGCGGACCATGCCACCTGTTGAAACACTAGTGAAACACTCTGGTGTTTCATTTAGCCGTAGTCACGTGACATCAGTGTTTTGAATCGCGCTTCGGATCAGTGTTTCGAAACATCTGCGCTTCGGGATCTTGGCAAAGCTTCGGAACATCAGTTTCACTTCAGCCATCCCTAGGTAAGGGCACTTTTTCCATCTTTTGTGCCTTTCATTGTTCCGTGTCACCCTGCATGTGGCACTAATGTGCATTCTTTTATAGAGCTCACCCTGTCTGGTTGTGTCCCTGTGTGGGTGGATGTATGCCTGGGCTGCTGGCGTTGGGTGTCTCGGTAAGCTGCATGCCTCCCTCTTTCGACCCATTTGGGTGTTATCAAGATCTGACATAGGTCTTATTTGTTATAGTGTGGGCCACTGTGTGTGTGCGCGAGGTGGGTGCCTCCGCCGGGGTCTGAGGGTGGCCTGTCCTGTAATTCGGTAAGTTGCTGTGTTTGCCTGTTTGCTTTAAATTCATTGCGGTCCTGTTTTAATGGTGTTTCACAACACAGGTGGACCAGGCTGCAGCCTTATACATGCTGCTGTGGGGCTATCGTGGTGCCACGTTTAAGTAAAGGGCCAGTATCCCCCCGGCGCGTTCTTCCCCCATTGAAACTGTTCTGGATAACGGCAAAACTGTTTTTTTTGAGTCCGGTAAAAGTCTCCTGGACACTAACACAAAAATGGTCTGAACACATGTATAAAAGCAGTCTGGATATATTGTAAGCTATTAACTGTTGTATATATTGCATGTGGGTTTCTTTTTGTTTGTTTTTTTCTTATTTTGGTTGATTTGTTGTTTTCTTATTATGCATGTTTGATTGTTGATTTGAATTGTGTTTCTTGTTTATTTTTCTATTTCATCACTTACATTTTAACAGAAAGATTGCTATTTAAAATGTTTAATTAAATAAAAATTGTATATTTTTATATTTACTTTATTGTCTCTGACCCCTGATTCTGATGAACAAATCTGTGTGCTTTAAAGGTCTTGGGCCTATCCCAAGTGGCGTTGTGGGATATTTTTAGTTTTCTTGAGTGTCATAGGGCACTCGCTTTGCCACACTTGCATATAGACTCGGAGGACCCTCATGACAAAAAGTTATCAAAAGATTTTTGATAGCTAAAACAATGCGCACGTTATGGAGGACCAAGTTCCTGTAGGTGGGTGTCTAAACAGGAACGGTTGTATTTTAGCAAAAGTTATTCCGATTTACATGAAACTTAGAATGTGTGGTCTACATGTGATGTTGCATCTGCCAGTACCCCCCAATGCAAGAAGCGAGGGCCCGTCATCGCTGCTTGCAGCTTTAATTAATTTATTGTGTCCGTGCTTTAACTTTGCCGTGGAATATGACATGGAAATTCAACTCAAAAGCCAACTCTTTTTTTGTTGCAACACACACACACCCTTTTTTTTCAACTGATAACTTCACTTACATACCCAAGTTCAATCAACACATACATATCTGACTAAAATTAAAATGAGTTCAAAATCCACAACTTGTATAAGCTCGTTCAGTTAAAAATACGAAATAAGTGGACATAACTAAATGGGTCTGTAATATTTTACAGTGTAGCAGCAAGGTTTGTGGAGCAGTTTGTTCGGGGGCTGGCTGCCCGATGGAAAGCCTGACTGGCTTCAGCGAAATGCTTATTAAAGTTCTCTATTATCATAAACTTATTAGTGGTGATATTATTACCTAATTCCAGAGCTGTGGGCAGCTGGGAGGAGGTGTTCTTGTTCTCCATAGTTTTTACAATGTCCCAGAACTTTTTCAAATTGGCGCTGCAAGAAGCAAATTTAAGTTTCAAGTAGCGAGCCTCAGCTACTCGAACTGCCTGACTGTATCAGTTCCTGGCTTCTTTAAAGAGTTGCATGTCATGGGGGTTGCTTGAGGCTAATGCGGTTCGCCACAGGATGTTTTTATGTTGGTTGAGGGCATCAACTCTGGGAAGCAGGGGCTATATCTACTCTTGGCTCTAAACTTTTTAAATGGTGCATGCTTATTTAGGACAGATAGGAGATCAGTTTTGCATGACATCCAGGCATCCTCCACTGCCGGGATAAGGTTAATGTTCTCCCAAGCTACACGGTTCAGGTCAGTCAGGAAGGCTGACAACGTCTGACTGAGATGAGTGGTGGTCGTTTGACAGTGGACCCATTACGGATGCACGCAATCAGGCAATGGTCAATGAGATCCTGGTTTAAAACAGCTGGGGTGTATATACAGGGCAGGTTGGTCAGGACAATTTCTATGAGGGTGCCTTTGTTTATGAATTTGAGATTGTATCTCGTAGGCTAATTCATAATTTGTGTAAGGTTGAGGGCATCGAGCTTAGCAAGTTGAGTGGCTGGGGGGTTGAGGGTGTCCAGGGCAAAGCTTGGGGCTGAGGAGGGTCTGTAACAAGCAGCAACAGTGATAGCCTTATTTCTAGGGAGTTGAATATTTAGAACTATAAATTCAAATTGTTTGGACCTTGATAGAATGACAGAGCTCTGTAAGCTCTCTCTACCATATATTGCAACACCCCCCCCTTTGGCCTATCTTGACGGAAAATTTTGTAATTGGGGATTGCTATTTCTGAGTTATTAGTAGATTTCCTGAGCCAGGATTCAGACATGGCTAGAATATCAGGGTTGGCTGAATGAGTAAGAAGATGAAGGAGAGCAAAACCAGGATTATACGAGTCATAATTTTAGATGTAGGAAAACAAACAATCACACAGTGTTCAGAGCTTAGCTTGGGCCTGGCTAAGTATATGGACAGAAATACCGTGGTAGTCCGAGGAAAAACCCCAGTGAAAATAGCGAACGCTATTTGGGCGTTGTGGCTAACAATAGCTGGCTCTGCTGGTGGCTAACAGCAGCTGGCTAGCCAGCAGAGCGAGAGTGACAACAATAAATAATCCAGAGAGTGGCCGGAGGAGCAGCAAGAAAGTGACCGAGGTAGTCCAGTGAATAAAGATCAGTAATCCAGCCGACATTGTCTGGAGTATGAATGTTGTCCGTCCTGTTTGGGCTTGAGGACGGTGAAGCAGTAGCTAGATTAATTAACTGGCTAGCCAGAAAGTGAACAGTAGGAGCAGGAAAGATCCGAGGCCGGAGCCAGTAGATTCCTCGCCAGCCACAGATGAATACAGTGAGTCGAGCAGAACAGAATGCCAGGTGGAAGTTTGCACAGAACTGGAAGCAGGGATAGACAAGAGGAATAGACAAAAACAAAACTAGTAAGTCTGGTGATACAGCGGACAGAGTCCAGGGAAGATGTGATCCACCCAAGAACAAAGGGGAGCAGCTGCTAGGAGAAGCTAATGAGCTAGCTATCCAGCTGGAGCTCCGCGGTGCCGAGAAAAAATTGTAAAAAGTTAAGAAAGTGAATCGGTACCTCAAGGTACAACGGACGTTACATGTAGGGCAAACACAGCAATATGCCAGAAAAAGTTTGCTCGAAACAAAGACGAAAAGACACTATGTACAAATATAAACAAATATAAACACGGGACAGATACAAACACACGTCCGCACGCTATGCCATCTTGGATTGCTAGCTTCATGTTGTGATGAGTGTTAGACACTGAAAATATGTAGTGCATGGTGCATACTTTGCCAAAGCCACCAACTTTTTTTTCATAATCTGATGTTATTATGTCCCTTACCTATGTGGATGTAGTTGTTGCTTGGAGTGGTATATGGGAGAGCGACCATGGTGGCTGATGCTTGCCTTTCATTTGAAATACGATTATCCTTGGTCCTTGCCTGCAATTAACGACACACACACAGGTAAGCATTCACTATACAAACAGTTGAATAATGAATTCGTGAAAAGTCCAGAGTCTATTCCATCCTATCCTAACTTATCGTGGCTTTGCCTGACATAGCGTAGCCTAGCAATATAAAATTGCTAAATATAATGCGGGAAAAAACATAATAATGGCAATATGAAGTTCACTATTTCCACACAGTTAATTTGCAAGCATTTACAATATATATAATATATAATATAATAAGGAAGCTAAAAATCTGCATGGAGACACAGGTGAAAGCTTTCCTTGCTCTTCAAGTGAATATTTAAATTGTTGATTCATATAGGTTTAAGCTTCCATTTGCAAACCACATTTGTAGACTTACGGTGATCATCAGTGATGGTTGGCCCGCCACTGTATTGACGGAAAGCTTTGCCATGCCATTGGCTGCGGTAATGCCTTCCACCTTGCCGGGGTCGACCACCATGGCAACGCGCACTGCCGGAGTGCCGTCAGGATTCACAACTTCAACCTTTCATCAGAAACACAAACAGCTGAACAGTCAGAAAACGTGTAACTGTCTTATGTTGTTGTGTACACAGACACACACACACACACACACACACACACTCCTTCCCAACTGTAGGACCAACAGACTCAATAACTCCTTTGTCCCTCATGCCATCATACTCTACAACTCCTCACTCAGGGGGAGGAGGAAATAGGGTAAAGAGGACAGAACAGTACAGGAAAGAAGGGAAGGAGTGGTAGCCACTCACTCATTCACTGTGCAATTACTTAATAATCTACTCACATACATACCTAGACATTCTAACTGCTCTTAACTGCTAATTTATACTAATTTATTCACTGTAAAATAACACAATACCATACACAGTCCTATATATATATATATGTATCTTTATTTATCTGTAGTTAATTGTTTTTTTACTGTTTGCTTACTTCCCATATTTAGCTAAAAGTTTATTGTTATTGTTATTCTTATATTGTTTTTTCTATACTGTATTTTTTTATACCTCTTTATTTTCTATACAAGTGTTTTGTAAGCTGCTGAAAACTGCTACTGGAAATCTAATTTCCTTGCGGGAGTCATCCCAAAAGGATCAATAAAGAGAAGTCTAAATCTAAGTCTACACACTCACACACACAAACACACACACACACATACACACTACACAAGTATTATGTACGTATATAATATGTATTTTATGAAACTAAAAACAGATCAAAACATGTCTCTAGTCAATTACAATTATGTAAAGAACATTAATTAGCAGGCAACCTTCATATTTAGATGTCCTGCCATCTGTGTTTTCAAAGAGTAAATGTAATCAGTAATGACATTTTTTCAAGTACATCAAGTACAAATATAGCCATACTTTTGCTGGTAATTTATATAAATCTAAATAAGACCTTTACCGTAACATCGAAGGACATTCCTGGTTTGAAAAATGTTGGCGTTTTCTTAAAGGTGATAGTGTAAGGTGATGTAACAATCTGGATATTTCTCAACTCTGCCTCCACTATTTCACCACCTGTGAATGAATGCAGAAACATAAAACTGATTTTAAAGGAGAATTCCGGTCGATTTCAACACGTAGCTCTGTTGTTTTTTTAAACAATCCGTGCTGACTACACCGTGTTCTCCTCCTGCTAGCGTTAGCACCCAGGAGGCTGAAACAGGGCAAGTTTTAAACATGCTTTTAGCCTCTTAACATGTTGGAGGTGTCATTACAAGTGCCTAGCCATGTGAAGTGATTCCGTCCGAGTGAACACAATGAATCTGACTGCAGTAAATGTGAAAGAAATACATCAAAGTTGTGCTAATTCAGCTCTGTTTAGTTCTGGTGTTGAGATGGACAGATGAACGCTTCGGGACCATATACAAACTACAACACCGAAAAGAGATACAAAAATATTTTCAAAAATAAGCATATGCCTATTTTTGAAAATATTTTTGTATCTCTACTGTAGTACAACTAGCAGGAGACAAGTTATAATTGAGGTGAGTTTGGAGACAATACCTTATTTAATAATTAAATTAATAAATATTTTTTGTTTTATCTCTTTTCGGTTTTGTAGTTTGTAGACAGTCCTTAAGTCTTGCCATCTCAACACCAGAACTAAACAGAGCTGAATTAGCAAAACTTTGATGTATTTCTTTCACATCTACTGCAGTCAGATTCACTGTGTTCACTCAGAAGGAATCACTTCACATGGCTAGGCTCTTGTAATGACATCTCAAACTTAAATGTTAAAACATTAAAAACCTGCCCTGTTTCAGCCTCCTGGGTGCTAACGCTAGCAGGAGGATAACACGGTGTAGGCAGCACCGATTATTTTCATTTTTCTCTCTACTGACAGCACTCCAGATTTACAAACAACAGAGCTACGTGTTGAAATCCACCAGAATTCTCCCTTAACATCTGTTTACTTTCTTCTAGATTAAGTGATACAGAACAACTTATGTTGATATCTCTTCTTTTTGCGAAATTATTATTACTAATAATAATAATAATATTTTTTAGAATTATTATTAATAATAATTATAATAATAATAATTATAATAAACTGATAATACTGATATGTAATTTGACCCACACATGATCAAACATAGTGTACAAGCACAAACAAATGGTCTCTTTCTTACCGCTCTCCGTCAGCACACTGACAGCTACATATATGGAGCTCCCCACCAGTTTAGAGATGTTGTGAGTCTGTGTGATGTGCTCTCTCTTCAGTGTCACCTCTCCAATACCATTCGCTATCTAATGTAAAAATGCATTTTGAAATACAGTGATACAATGATACAGACATTGAACAGTTGGAGGCACTAAAGTGTAAATTCTTACCATATGTCAGCCTGGCATTATTCTCAACATCCTAAAAATTTTTTAAAAAGTAACTACATTTACATATTGTGAATCATTTTTTTAATCAAGAATCAATTTTGAATTGAATCTTGAGCCTAAAAATCGAGTTGCAGATTTCAATGATACCTCACACAAGACTCTACATCAAATGGGTCGTTATGGAAATGGATAATGCTTAGGGGGTGGGTCATACCATCACCAATCAAAAAGGAACTTTCTGTTGAGTTCTATGATACCTCACACATGACTCTACTTCAAACGGTTCAAAAGCCACAAAGGGGGCGTGACCTGGCTATGACCTGGACACTAAAAGGAAGTCCCTGTTTGCCCACAATGAAATTGCAAAGGCAATCAAACTGAATAATTTGTATATGTGTTTTAATACTGACAATGTCAAGGAATGTGCTGTAGTGTTGGAGAATGTAATTTGTAATGTTGAATTAGATAGAATTACAATTGAACCACACACTGTTATTAATGCCCTGATAACCTGTCTGCTTTTCTTTTAAAGCTTTTGCCGAAGAACTGTCACCAGCCTGGCATAAATTATTTCAGCTCTCTATAGACACATGTACAGTACCAAAACTCTGGAAAAGATCTATTATTATTCCAGAACCCAAAAAGGCATGTCCTCAGGAGAATAATGATTATCGGCCAGTGGCTAACAAATGTTAGATAAATACCAATTCGATTACACAAAAAATCGTAGTACAAGTGATGCTATATCAACAATAATGCATCTCACTCTGAAGCACCTTGAAAGTCCTGTTGCATATGCTAGACTACTTTTTGTCGATTTTAGTTAGTTGGTTAATTAACTCAATCCAGCCAGATATCATGCTTAGGAAATTAGTTCAGTTAAATGTAAATCCCTTTTTAATTAGTTGTCCATAGCACCAAGTTGCTGTGGACAAGTTTGTCAACTGGTGCGATTTACATCAACTTCACATTAACACAAGTAAAACTGTGGAAATATTGGTAGACCTCAGATCAGCTGGAGATCAGAGCCCTGTGGCCATTCATGGTTTTGACATCAAGCAGGTGTCCTCCTTTAAATATCTAGGAGTTCATATTGATAATGACCTAAGTTGGCGCACACATGTAACAAATGTCTGTGCCAGAACTCATCAGCGTCTTTTTTATGCAGACTTAGAGTGTTTGGGGTCTGTACAAATATCATGTTAATCTTCTATAGAACAACAATAGAGTCAATTCTTCAGTATGGTATATCCAGCTGGTTTGGAAATTTGACTTTGATTTTCAATCTGGTTAAGACGGCAGGCAAAATTATGGGAACACCTGCATCCCTCAACCCGCAGTAGCTTTTTAATCATGCAACCAACAATCAGGCAGGCTAAATCATCCTATCTGATAACTCTCATGTGTTGTTTTCGGAGTTTGAGCTATTGAACTCAGGAAAGAGGTACAGGGTTCCTCTCTGTAAATATAACTGGTATAAGCACTCATTTGTTCCTCTCGCAGTTAAGCTCATAAATGAGCAGCGATGAACGTATGACCATGGATTCTAGTAATGTAAATTTGTGACTGAATGTATGTACGGATAGGAATGAAGGAATTACTGCATTTTTACAATGGATTGTAAGGATATTTATATTTCTAAATG
Source organism: Perca fluviatilis (assembly GCF_010015445.1). NCBI lineage: Eukaryota > Metazoa > Chordata > Actinopteri > Perciformes > Percidae > Perca > Perca fluviatilis. The sequence continues at coordinate 42,277,030 of NC_053118.1, forward strand.
GATAAATTTATATTTTTCTTTTTATTAACAGCCTTTTTAGAAAATGGTAAATTGTAATTTGCACAGCTACGTGAGTAGCCTACATGTTCAATGTCTTACTGTCTTAACCCTGTGTTTGTTGTGTGTCTCAGTTACTCTTGTCGCAAGGACACCGCTCCTTGCGACTCTGCATTTGAGTGGCACACAGACACTGCAACAATGAAAAAGGTAACTCCCTGCTCAGTCTAATGATACCGCACACAAGACTCTACCCTAAAGGAATAGATTTATTTATTTGATTAGGACAACACACATTAATCAACATTTCTGTAAATGCACCAGTGTTAGCCAGTTCAGGTTCAGTTTCAACTGTAGTCCTAGTTGCATGCATGTCTTTATGGTGGGACGAAACCAGAGCACCTGGAGGAAACCCACACAAGCATGGGGAGAACATGCAAACTCCACACAGAAAGGTCTGGGACGGCCTGGGTTCAAACCCAGAACCTTCTTGCTGTGAGGCAGAAGTGCTAACCACTGAGCCACCATGCTGCCTTCAAATGTTATGAAAGGGGCGTGGCCTGAGTAAGAAGGCATGGTTAAAGTATAGGGGGCAGCTCAGTATCACATGTAGACCACACATTATAAGTTTCATGTAAATTGAATGATGTTTGTCATATAAGGCGCATTTCCTGTTGCCAGCGGGGGGGCGTTATGACCAAAAGTCAATTTTTCATCTAGTCCCTTTTAATTCAAAATGGCGGACTTCCTGTTGGGTTTAGGGTATGGCTCCGATTAAGTTTTTTGTACGTCTTGACATGTTACATATGTGTACCAAGTGTCGTTAGTCTACGTTAAATGTACTACAGGGGCTCAATGTTTTTAATTTTGTAGGGGGTTCTAGTGAGCCATTTTTGTGCGCCTACTACCGAAACCCTTAAAATACGTAAATTTCCACCAGAATTGATGCAACCACCAAATTTGGTGATTTTTTGAATATGTTAAGCTCCTCAAAAAGGCGATTCATTTGCCGGACGAAGGAAAAATAATAATAATTCCTTGAAAAGGAATGTTGGCAAACATGAGTATGTGATCACCTGCACTCTCTGAAGAGAAGCTGGAAAGCTCTTCTTCTGACCATCTTCCATAACCCCAAACACCACGTAGGCCGTCCCATCCACCTCTTGACCAAACAGATACCTAAATCCACAAGAGAAAGACATGTTTGAAGGCCCCAATTAAAAATGGGAACAACAAAAACACATGACCTATTGACTAAAAGAGCAACACAACTTCAGAATAACACCTGATAAACCTTCACGTACTTGGCTTTGATGTCGACGGTGAACTCTGGACTGTCCACGTAGAAGAAGGAACTTACAGGTATCAGTTTAACTTCAAAACTGGGCAGCACTGAACAATTGGAAACATGTTACTGTGTGTTCAGTCATGTAAAAAAAATACAAGTTTTACATAAAGGTGCAGGTCATGGGGCTCACCATATTCTTTGACCTCGAACTCTGCAGAATAGCTCTCCTGTGGGTTGCTGGGGAACTTCGCCACCACTTTCCACAGTCCGGGACTACACACACACACACACACACACACGCACACACACACACACACACACACAGACACACACTTATTCTTTTAATATCAATATTATACAAAATAAAAGAAATTGATTGAATTAATGATTAATTAAGAGAATACACATATGAGCAGCTGCAAAGAAGTTTCTGTTGATAGTAACTACAGAAACAAAATATTAATTTTTGAATTGAATTAAAGGCACACTATGTAGTTTCCGATTGTTGTCAAACAGCGACCCCTAGAGTTGATGTGGAGTACTTCTCTGCATTCACGGCCTGATCCCCTCCCCCCCCCCTTCTCTCAAACCTGTATTGCTGGTTTAGCCAGCGGCGTCCCCCCCTGCTTTGCTATCTGGATGATTCGCCCTACTACGAGTACCATCTAAATAACTTCGAAGCTGTTATATTAAGGTACAAATCTTACATAGTGTTCCTTTAACCTGTTATCCATGGTAAAATGTAAATTAACCAAAAAATTTAATTTGAACAAGAGAACATACTAACCTGACAATTTCAGCGAGTTGGTAAACTCCAGAGTGGATCCCTGATATCAAAGAGACTGTATCCAATGGTAAAATTATGTCCTCAGGGGTCTAAAAATAAACAATATTGAACAACCATAAAGAGAGAGCAATGCCAGTTTACAAATTGATTTAGTAAATACATGCTATATTTAAAGGTGCCCTTCCACATGTATTTAATTACTTTGTGGTAATGTATGAAGTTATACCACGGACTCTGTAACCTTGGTTACCTTGTTTCAAGCCATTCTAGCGTGGTATAGAAAGCCTGCAGGAAGACTCCACTCGATTTCTGCCAGTTCTCATTATATGTAATTCAACGAGCTAAGCTGCTTGACTCTGATTGGCTAACAGCTAGCCAATGAGAGCCTGGCTATCAGCATCCTTTTCCCAGCGCAACTGGCCGAGCTCATGAATAGTAATGAGCTCAGGCAACACCACGTCAGACTGACCAGCTGTTGTGATTGGCCTGAATGTGTTCAATGTGCAACTCGGCCACTAGATTTACTTTTTACAGTAAGTAAAGTAAAGTAGCAGGATAGGTTTTACTAAAAACATAATAAAGACATGAGGTTAACTGTGTTTTTGTTATTTGGTCATTAGTATGAACATTATCTGCTGTTAAGCATTTGTAATATCACCTCATTAAGAGCTTCCATGCTCTCAGTTACAGCTGACTATATAACATTACAATCTGAGCTTATCAAAGACAAAATACAATACCACAATCTCGATGGCAATAGTAGCATCAGTTTGAGCATCCCTCTCTACGGGCTCCATACGGGGCGTCAATGCAAACATCCTGTAATGAACTGACAGAGAAAGAAAGAGGTTGATTTTGCTGCTGAAGTTTGGAGGAAGGTGTCTCAAATTAGTGTCAAAAATGTCAAAAGGAGGATTCATTTTACTGTAATTTACAATAAAATCATTTATTTATTGAAAAACACAGAAGTGTGTTTCTTAACAGTTATGCAGCTCAGTATTGAACTGACCTTTGCTGTTGGGGGTGTAGAGGGTCTTGTCAGTCTGGATGAAGATGAACCCGGACTGGAAGGACACTAAGACGACATTCTCCAGCAGGTGGTCTGGGAACTGAGCTTGCAGGTACACATACTGCTTTATGGTAGGATCCTTACTGAAGCTGTCAGCAGGGATCTGAAACCAGTATGATGAGCAGTATGAGCATCAGGATGTACATTTCTGGATTCATTTCTAGATTATTTCTGGTTGTGTTAGTAATTGAAGTCAAGTTACAGTAACATGCATATACAGCATGACAGTATTTCATTTACCGTTATTTGTCCGAGCTCCTGGAAGTTTCTTGCACTGGTAAGGATCACAGATGTGGATATCAGCGTTGTGCTTTTGGTTGGATGGTTCATCACCCTGATGTCGACCTGGATGTTATCTCCGGTGCAGTCCTGACACTCCACAAAGATGTTTTCAGCTGTTCCTACCCGCAACAAGTTAGGGGCAGACATCACCTTCCTGCAGAACAGCGGTGAGAGAGAGAAAGATATTGATGTGAATATACTGCAGTCAATGTGCAGAAGTGACCTCATGCTGTTTATGATTTAATGACAAACATTACCAACCTTTCTTTGTGTCCGACCCCTTAAAAATAAATTAAGAAGTGCTTGCATGGTAAACCCTTAACACAGATATTGGCTTTACTATGTGAGACTTTTACTGTGGTAAATTATAGGAATATTTTAGTATTTCACAAGAACAAAAAGAAAATTTTTTAGAAAAGTCTAAACATTTGAAAATAATAACATAAATGTTCCCCCTTCCCTTACTTATGCCTCTTGGCCCCTCAGGTTTATGTTGAGAGCCACTGTCTTAGAGTCTGGGAGTTAAAGTTTCAATTCAACCAAATTACCGAAGAAAACAAACCTATTTGCTTAGATTACGATCATAAGCTCCAGCATGGACTTCACACACAATGAGTGATCTATTGGTTACCTGGATGAATATCCAGTACTGGATCAACAAATCATTTCATCATGCCTCTAGACTTTTGCTCTGAACAAGAATGAGGCCAACTCATTGGCATAATTTCAAAGACAACATTACCTTGACTTGTGTTACATAAACTGCAAACTGGACTCAACTTGTTATTATGTAAGACACAAGTTAAACTAATATTTCCATCCATACACTTTTTTAATTGAATATACATGCAGAACACCCTAGATATTTGTGTTGCTCCTATTGCAGTTTAACCAATAATAATTTCCTCAGGAAGATGAACAAACAAACAAACTATATATTTTAGCTCTGTGTGAATTATCTAAAGCACATGGGGGAAGAGTGTAAAGGTAATGCAGGTCTACTTACAATGGAGCTCCATCTGCCAGAGAAGTCAGAGAGACAAAGGCCAGAGAGGCCAGCAGCCACAGCAGAGTCCTACTCATCCTTCGGCCTGATCCTGATCCACTGTAGACTGTCGCTCTGCAGTACAATCCTTTTATCCACCATACCGCCCCGCCCCCCATCTCCTCCACTTCACCTCACTACTGTCCTGCCTGCCCTCCTCCCAAAGTATATCTGTACACGTGTAACACAAACACACACCCACACATGATTTCCCAGCAGCAGTTAGAAACTGTTGAAACTAATCGCCGCCCCTCTAAGGTCAGTGTATGTTTTGGTCATTTGATTTTCATTTCATTAACAGGTATTAAAAAACAAAAAAAACTAATGGTTATTTGATTTTCGTTTTAAAATACAAAATTTAAAATTGAAATACAAGGCATTTTTCCTTTTCATGGTCCAAAGGGGATGGGAGAAATTTAAAATATGCTTTGATTTTCATTTTCTATTTCATATAACAAAATAAAATCACTCGGAAATAGAAATTAAAAGCCCTGTTTTTTAATGGGGTGATAGACTGGATGTATGTCATTTCCTTACGGCTAACAGAACCAGCCTAGTTACCATACAATGTTCCTTTCAGCCCAGGCTAAAATTATTGAAACCGGTATTTGATGTTTTGCTTTTTATAATGTCACATTTATTTAAATACATAGCCCTTTTCCTCTCTGTTCGTTTCAGGACAACTTCAAGAGAGTTGGAACCATGAGGAAACAGAATTTCTCGTTTCACGGGTTTGAAAAATTGCTGTGATTTTCATTTTCTATTTCATATAACAAAAATAAAATCAGTCGAGATAGATATGAAAAAGTCTTGTTTTTTCATATTCAGAGACCGGATGTTGTCATTTCCACGGCAACAGAACCAGCCTAGCCTACCAGTGTTGCTTTCAGCCCAGGCTAAAATTACTTTGGAAACCTGTACTCGGTTCGCTCCCCGGTGCTGACTGACTCTGGTCCGTCTGCAGAGCTGCGTTACCCACTCTAGCTGAGCTGGGAATCTGCCGCGCTCGTGATATATTCATATTTTATTTTCTTTGCAGAGAGTGATATGCTATGATGCACTGATGCCAGGCTGGCTTGCTAGCTGCTTTTAGTCGAAGTCTGTGAGATAACAAAACTTCCTTTGAATATAATGTGCATATAATAGACTGAATAAATAAAAGTCCCCGGAAATAAATAAAAGTAAAACATATGTATTTAGGCTATTGAACTATAATGACTAATGCCTATGTTCATATGTATTGCCTCATTTATGTATTTCATGATCTATTTCATATATGTATAGATATAGATTATGTATGTTTATGTAAAGGGGGGCAAAAAACGGATAATCAGTCAAACAAAAGTTTAACGTGGTTTAATGTACCTAAACAATGATCAATCAGTTATCAGTCGGTTATCAGTCAGATAACGTCCATAATAATTGGACTTTGGGTTAGATTTTTTTTTACAGTTTTCAGTGGTTATGAGGATCAATATGAGAGAGAAATTTGGTAATCATTGATCATTATTAAGGTACATTAATTAAACCACGTTAAGCTTTTTTCACGTTAAGCGTTAGAATGTCCCGGCTGCAGTTGAGGGAAACTGTAGTCTATAACTTTCTGAGCAATTGATCATCCGTTTTTTGCCCTCCTTTACATAAATAGGTCACAGGGCTGGTGGCTAGCTGCTAGCTAGCTGCAGCAGCAGCGAACATTATAATATTAGACCCAGCACCGGAGGTCTGATCCCCATGATCAGATCCCGAACCCTGGTGACTCTCTGCCAGATCAGCAAGCTTAACGGCAGCAACAGAAAGTTTGCTGGTATTGTTAACGGTGGCATAACGGTAATGTTACAGCCGTGAACTGAAAGTCTATTTGCTCCGCTGGTTCGACTCTCTTCGGGCGAAGTTGTCTCCAGCGGGAAGAGACAGAGAGGCAGAGGGAGGCAGGGAGAGAGGGTAATAAACAAATGTGACATTATGAAATAAAAGTCCCCCCAAGCATAATCAAGAGTATAGCTAGGTTTCCAAAGTAATTTTGGCCTGGGCTGAAAGCAACACTGGTAGGCTAGGCTGGCGCTGTTGCAGCCCAGTCTTATGCCAGGTCGTTATATAGTCACGTTATTGTAATCTATTAAGTCGTGGACAGGTTACGTAAATGCTGTTTTTTTCGTGTGGCGATTACAAAATTGAAAGCAATGCATTTTAATGGGAAGCATATTTCATGATCCCAGAACACTGACGGTAGCGAGTAGTTGATAAGGCGAAAGTCCGCGTAGGGAGGTTGGTCGGGGTGGTGGATGGGTCAGAAAACACAGGACTTTGGGTCAGAAAACACAGGACTTTCACCCTGGAGACCGGGGATCGAGCCCCGCGTGTCACAGTTCCTTTCCCCGTTTTTTTTTTTTCCTAACCCCAACCGTCTCGTTATTGTGGCATTTCATTTCCCCGTTGTGGTGTTTCATTTCCCCGTTGTTGTGTGCCCCTGCGCTGGTGGATCGCGAGTGGCGGCCCGTCCCGTTGTTTTGGCCGGCGTGTGGCGCCTCATTTCCCCGTTGTCGCGTCCCCCAGAGCAGGTTCGAAAAGCGTGACCTGTACACGTTCAAAAGTCGTTGCATATACACGAAAAAAACGTCAAAATCGTAACCTGTACACGAATTTATGAATCAAAATAACGTGACTATTACACGACCTGGCGTGAGACCGGGTTGGCTGTTGCCTTGGAAATGACAACATCCGGTCTCTGAATATAAAAAACAAGCCTTTTTTCGTTTCTGTTTTCGAGTGATTTAATTTTTGTTATATAAAATAGAAAATGAAAATCACAGCATATTTAAAATTTCTCCCATCCCATTTCGACCATGAAAGAAGAAAAACGCCTTGTATTTCAATTTCAAATGTTGTATTTTAAAACGAAAATAAAATAACCATTCGTTTTTTGTTTTTTAATACCTGTTTATGAAATGAAAATCGAATGAATGAAAAAGTACACGGACCGTGGTGGCCTAAGGGGTTAAGAAGCGAGCTGGGAAAGTAAAAGTAAGGTAAAAAGAGCAGCACTTGTCCCTCCCTCATTACCACTGAGGTGCCTTTGAGCCCTTAAGCCCAACCGCTCCAGTGGAGCTGCTAGTGGCCAGCCGATCAGACTGTGGTTGTACTGGGGAGCTTCCATGAATGAGGAACTGTGTGAATGTGAGAAATTGTTCTCAATCAACTTAAATAAAGGTTAAAAAAAATGAAAAAATAAAACCAAGATATGCTCAACCCAGCCACTCTACTTGCTAAGCTTGATGCCATCAACCTCACACAAATTATAAATGAATCTACAAGATACAACACTTAAATCCGTAAATAAGGGCACCCTCATAGATATTGTCCTGACCAACCTGCCCTCTAAATACACCCAAGATGTCAGTGACCAACCTGCCTGATTGCATGCATCCATAATGGGTCAGCGGTCAAACATCCACAACTTATCTCTGTCACGTTGTCTAAAACACTTCTGCAAACAAGCCTTTCTGTCTGAACTGAACCGTGTAGCCTAAGAGAGCATTAACCTCATTCTGACAGTGGAGGATGCTGGATGTCCTTCAAAACTGATTTCCTCTCTGTCCTAAATAAGCATGCCCCATTTAAAAAGTTTAGAGATAGCCCCTGGTTCACTCCAGAGCTGACCGCTCTCAACCAACATAAACATATCCTGTGACAAACCGCATTAGCCTCGAGCAACCTCTATAACATGTAAGTCTTTCAAGAAGCCATAAACTGTTATTCTCAGGTTGGGAGGCTGGGAAGTGGCTAGGAAGGAAGGGTAATGTCATGTACTCTAGTATGAATTAGTACACTCAACAGTTTAAAGTAATGCATCTAGAAGGTTTGTGGAAATACAGTAGGCTACTTAGGGCAGATCTGGTCCCTATAAGAAACTGTTACATTGTGTGTAAAATGTCCCCACAAAGCCTGTTGTGTTCAAGTTGTGTGATAACAGACAGGGCTTGGCTGGCCAGTAAGAAATACTTTACTTTGAATTTCATTGATTTCTGAGAAGTCTGGTGAATGCTTGCATGCAAGCATAAAAAGGCTTAACCTAACCAATCAAACCAATGAAGACAACGAGTAGGGAGAGACTTGTTGCTTTGCAGATATTGGTGGCAATGGGTGGCAGTAGCTCAGTCAGTAGGGAGTTGGGCTGGTTCAAGTCCCCATACGAACCAAGGTATGGTGGTGGACTGGTAGCTGGAGAGGTGCCAGTTCACCTCCTGGGCACTGCGAAGGTGCTCTTGAGCAAGGCACCGAACCCCCAACTGCTCAGGGTCCCTTTCAATGGGCATCTCCCTCACTCTGACATTTCTCCATTAGTGCATGTATAGGTACTGAGCATGTGTGTGTAATTCAGGCCTGTTTGTAATTTGTATAATAACAGAGTGAAAACATTGTAATTTCCCCTTGCAGGATTAATAAGGTATACATTTATTTATTATTTAATTTATTATTATTGATTATATTGATTTTTACAGTAGGGGTGCACCGATCCGATATTAAGATCGGATATCAGCCCCGATATTGACAAAATAGCTGGATCGGGGATCGGAAAAATTAACAGATCCACGGGCCGATTCAGGTTTTTATTTTTTTTTCCTCCGTCGCAGCACTGGGACCCATGTTAACTGGGTACCCTTCTCACTCATGGTAGTAACTTTATAACACAACAATTAATAACTGACAACTAACTCTCTTTAAAAGAATAAAACACCATAGCACATAACAATTTGAGACTTAAACAGTTTCTAACACTAATAATTTTACATTTACAAATGTAGCTACACCACCGAATGGCATGCTGGGTAACATTACAGCTGCTAGACTAGCTAGCCAGGTAGCATAACAGTCTGTTAAGCTGGGAGAGGCTCCGGTCGCTACTGCACAAGAACCTAGAAGAAAGTTAGCTAGAGGATGAAGAAAGTGGTTGTACAACTAGCTTACAACTATTTTGTTTTGAAAGGGAAACAATGTTAAAGTTGTTTGTATGTGTATTCATTCAATTTGAGTTTATTTTACTACTTTGCAGTTTGCAGAAAAAAAATTGTTTAGATTGTGTAACTGTTTCATGGATTCTCCTTCATATAGACCCTTTGCAAACACGTGACCATGACCACGTGACGACGCCATGACGGACGGCAGAATCACCGGAAGCACAAGCTAAACAGTGTAGTAGACGAGTGGAAAGTTTCATTAGTTTCAAATAAATAACACTAAATAAACTGTAATAATAATACTACTACTACCGTATCTTCTTCTTGTTCATGGCTTCTTCAGACATTGTTTAAATTAACCTACCCTGGTCCCTGTCTTGATCCTGCCGGTAGCTAGCTTGCCCCGCTAGCCGTTAGCTGCCGTCCGGTGAGTGTATTCAGCCAGGCTTCTGTGATAATCATCCCAATAACAGTGGCGGTGGTGTGGCTATGTCTTCCAGTTACTGAAGGCTAGCTTTAGCTTGCGCTTGGAGCAGCAAGTTCATCTGCCTGTTGGCCCTCTGTCTGTCCGTTCTTCAAGACGTGACATGACCTGTCCTCTGGAGGACATAGCCACACCACCGTGGATTGTTATTGGGATGATTATCACAGAAGTCTACATACATACACTCACAGGACGGCAGCTAGAAGCTAACGGCTATCAGCTAGCAGGGCAAGCTAGCTACAGGCACGTACCATTGTTCACTGGCTGAGCCAATGCATCTTTCTAATGGATGCCTGAACGCATCCCAGCTCTGGGAAATAATTCATCACACGTTAATCCATGCAGTAAATCACGGAGTGTCTATGATCAGTATTAACCACACATAATGTAACATCTAGCCATCGTCTTATCTGTGATTATATTCGCTGCTGACCGGTTGGGATATTTCGGCGCGATGGGCAGCAGCTAGCGAGCAGTCCAAAGCTAGCAGAGTGATATGGCTCTGGCTGCAGCTAGCTGGTCGGCTAACCGGGGTAGGAGCTCCCGCACACCGCATTTAATTCAGTTGTTTGGCCTTTTTGAAGCTAGTTTCCGTGCCATGTCATCTTTAATTTAAGCAATATTTTTTGTATGTGTGTTAAGTTAAATGATCAAGGGGAACGCTTACTTTTGGGATATGTAGGTCAGTGAATAACCGATGATAGTTATGTGGGACCTGTTAGCAGGAACAGCTGGTTAGACGGCAGCTAGCTGGGTGAGGAAGTTTTATTATTATTATTTATCATCGTCATTTAAAAGAGAAAGGCAATACATATATATGCTTGTGTTGGTGAGGATTACTCTGCAGATTGTGTATGTGAGAACAAGAACAACGAACACACTCGTTTGACTCATAGGTTTGACTTGCCGTCCGTCTACAGAATAGCTCTTCCGCCCGTCCGTCATGGCGTTCATAATTAGCGGGGAGTAGAGTGTGACGTCGCGTGCAAAGGGTCTATAACGTTTTTGTATAATGTTGATGAGCCAAGCAAACCCTTTTAATCAAAGCTTTTAGTAAACATGACATTAAAATGTTTTGTGATATTCTATGTACTCCTGACAGTAGAATAATTCAATTCAATTTTATTTATAGTATCAAATCATAATTAAAGCTGCGAGCAGCGATGGGCCGCACCCCTCTCGTGCGTCGGGGTTCCTGGCGAGCCCCGCTCCTTGTTACCGTTCATTCCCGGCACTCAAGACACCACAAATCGTCACCAATGAAAAGGGAAATCCTTGCTGAGTTCAATGATACCATGATACCTCACACAAGACTCTACGTCATACGGTTCATCAGCTGTGAAAGGGGGCGTGGCTAAAGCATAGGGGGCGGGCCAAACCATCACCAATGAAGAAGGAACTCTCTGCTGAGTTCATTGATACCTCACACAAAGGTCAACCTTAAATGGTTCAAATGTTATGAAAGGGGGCATGGCTTAAGCTGCACTCGAGTTACACCCACTTCCTGTTTCGGCGGCGAAATGCACAAAATGGCCTATGACGAAAAGTTTTTCATTTAACAACTTTTCATCTTTAACGTCTTAAGATGGTACAGACCGAGTTTGAAGTTGATCGGATGAAATCTCTAGGAGGAGTTCGTTAAAGTACGACATGTGGAAATGGCCAAAATCACACTAATTTCGAACTTTGAAATCAAAATGGCGGACTTCCTGTTGGGTTTAGGGTATGGCTCTAAAGTTTTTTGTACATCTTGACATGTTACATATGTGTACCGAGTTTCGTGAGTCTACGTTAAACGCACTGCAGGGGCTCAATTTTCTTAACTTTCTAGGGGGCGCTAGCGAGCCATTTTTGTGCGCCTATTCCCGAAACCCTTAAAATACGTAAATGTTCACCAGACTTGATGCGACCACCAAATTTGGTGAGTATTTGAATATGTTAAGCCCCTCAAAAAGCCAATTCATTTGACGGGAAAAAGAAAGAAAGAAAGAAAGAAACAATAATTCCTTCAGTTTCAATAGGCCCTTCGCCGTTGTCGGCGCTCGGGCCCTAACAAGAGTTATCTCGAGACACTTTACAGATAGAGTAGGTCTAGACCACACTCTATAATTTACAAAACCCCAACAATTTCAATAATTCCCTCAAGAGCAAGCATTAGCAGTGGCTATTGCAACAGTGGCGAGGAAAAACTCCCTTTTAGGAAGAAACCTTGGCAGACCCAGACTCTTGGTAGGCGGTGTCTGACGGGCCGGTTGGGGTTATGATGAACAGTGGCAGTAAAAGTCATAATAATAAAGATAATGGAACAGTGACTACAATGGTAGTCGTAGTAGTTCATGTCATAGCCGGGCATAGCAGGGCGTTACGGGATGTAGCATGGCACAGCAGAGCATGGGTGGATGCAGTGAACGCGCAGGACGCAGCAGGACGTAGCCGGACATTGCAGGGGATCGCAGAGCGTAGCAGGGTGTAGCCGGTCCACAGCGACAGCTGCACCCAAGATCCCGTTATTGGTGTCACCCTAATCCGAGACGATGTTCTGGGCGAAGAAGAAACATAAGGACTCTGGGGAGTAAACTCCCCAGAGCTAGGTTAGTAACAAGCTTTTCTGGGACAGGATGCATACAAAAGGAAACAAAAGAAAAGAGAGAGGAGAGAGCAGCTCAGTGTGTCATAGGAAGGAAGGAACCTCCCCGCCAGTCTAGAATTATAATAGCATAACTAAGAGAGGCAGGTTAAAGAGAGGTGCCTGGTCGGCTAGAACTCTCCCCAACCGGATTGGGTTGTACTGGCCTGTCTCCCTCTACTCTCACTATATTATTGATTATATGATAGGTAAATCTGATGACTATGAAGGGAAGCAGAGAAAAGCAGGGGTGCTGTGTCTGCATCCATACACCCTGCCCTGCCGGTCTAGGCGTACACTGCAACTCCTCACTCCTTAACTATAAGCTTTCAGTTTAGTCTTTGTTGTCCGCGAGGCCAGATGAAAACCCAAAAAACAAAGAAATAGCAGAATCCATGTAATTTCTTGTTATCCTGGTAATACTGATAACGTTATATATGTTGTTATATATAATGTTATCAGTATTACCAGGATAACTATATAATCACTTAGATAGATGTGTTTTGCTTAGAGTGTGTGTGTTGAAAACCCCCAAAAATAACATATATATTTTGCTTATATGTTAATCTGTTTTTTGCTTATACTGATCTGTTTTTGCATTTTATGACAGAAAGAGCTTTTATTGAGAAACAGTAAAAGCACCTAGACAGATAAGAGGAGCACAGGCAGGCGGGCGCCGCGGTGTCGTGTGTGGTGGAGGATGTGTGCGAAACACAGCACACCACCGAAGTACAATAGTTGCATCACTGTACGTTGTTTGAGAAGTGTTTCCTACATTACCTTACAAGGACAAGGAAGTACATAAAGTACGTCCCTTTTGATAACTTTGGGAGGAGTAAAATGTTTTTCGTGTATAAATATGAGTGTTTCTGCCGAGTAGCGGGCTTCCTTCGGGCTCTTTTACCCGAGTGCTTTACGTGGCATCGGGATGCCATGAAGCCTTCTCCATCTACCCTTGCACTTTCTGTTGCATTGGTGAAGATTCATTATGCCTCTCTCAGCTGTAGAGGGGTTCCCTTGCGCTCGCTGAGTGTAAGGGAGGAAAAGAAAAAAAGAAAAAATATTATCTCTGAGAAGCGGCTTCGAATACCTCTGTTAAACAGAGGCCAAAAAGTTTCTCTCTTAGTTTGCCTGGACGCCTTTTGTTGCTAGGGAAAGATTTATTTGCCCTCTTTGACACCAGAGAGGAGATTACCTGCACTCTTATGAGTGTGGGAGAGACAGAACCAGGAGGAAAAGAGAAGCGGCTTTAAATACCTCTGTTAGAGCGGAGGCTTTATCTTCATTTTTAGTTTTATTTCTATTTTGTAGAGGACCACTTGCTTTTAATTTCTGCTTTTGTCACAAAATAATAAAAACCACCTGAGTCCGACTTTGGACTAGGGGAGCCAATCTTTGCCAGTTCTTTATTTTTCTCTGGGATCGTCTTGCCCGCTGCCAAGTGGGGAGGGTTTCCCCCCCTACGGGGGTTAGTGACTCCTCTTTAACCACCCATGGAGAGTTGCCTCCCGGCGGGGATTGACTTGGACACGCAGACCTCCTGTTATCTCCTAGTGGGGGTGCATTTCCCTACTACAGCCTGGTCAGAGCCTCTGAGCATCCTCCTCTTTCAGTCCGGCGACCAAGGAGGGCAAGGCGGGTGTCCTTGAGAAGGAAGGGACCTCCGGTGACCCTGGGAGGATGGCTAACAGACCGTGAGTACTAAAGAACAATCATTGGTTTTAAAGATCCCCTCGGGCAGTGCTTGTCATATACAGGGGGATAAGAGCCCGTGTTTTTGGGGACGTCTGGTGTAGTGTGTATCTAACCTCTTGTCTCGCCGGGTTCCCTGATCCGGGCGAGGTTTCTTAGACGGAGGGCGTGTGTGTCTCTATAAACTAAATTAATCAGGGAAGCTCGCAAAAGCAACTTCCTTTTTAGTATAGGTCAAAACATCCGCCCCGCTGAAGGGCAACTCGCCGTTTCAGTGCACGGGCAAAAGAGGGCACTAGTAGGGGCGGGGTTTGCTGAGGGAAGGCAATAAAGGGTGCTGCTCGGCCACAGCGAAGCAACGCCACTCAGCAAACTGCCACACCGGTCGACAGTATCTAACAGCTTTTATATGATAATATAAAGATATGTTAGATATGTCAGAGTAAAGTCTCTAACAGCTTTTATATGATAATATAAAGAGATGTTAGATATGTCAGAGTAAAGTCTCTAACAGCTTTTATATGATAATATAAAGAGATGTTAGATATGTCAGAGTAAAGTCTCTAACAGCTTTTATATGATAATATAAAGAGATGGTAGATATGTCAGAGTAAAGTCTCTAACAGCTTTTATATGATAATATAAAGAGATGGTAGATATGTCAGAGTAAAGTCTCTAACAGCTTTTATAACTCTGTGTTCTCCAGATTAACATGAAGATCTCTATCTTTGCCGGTGTTCTGCTGCATTCTGCTGTCTCCATGCTCTCTGTGGGCGGACAAGAAGAAGACACTCGTCGGGTTCAACAGTTTGAAAGACAACATATCTTCCCAGAGATGGAAGCTGGCAACTGCACCGATGTGATGAACTCTACAAAAATCATGACACACTGCATATACTGTGTGGGGTTCAATGCCTTCATCATAACAACTTTGGAAACCCTCAGACTCGTCTGTGGGACTGGAGGAAGGCACATTTGTCAGGATCGGTCCGTAAGCACAACAACCTTTGACATTTGTTGAATGCAGAGTGACAGACCGTGAAGCTGTGATTCCAAACTGTGAGTACACAAGTGTACTTCGCACAGGACAGAGAATTATAATCACATGTGAAGGCAGTAATCCTGTTTACTTCACCAGACATAATCTAAACTTCTCTGATGATTTATTCTGCTTAGTTTGTTATAACTGTCTGTGTGCAATCATTGATAAAGGCAAGGCAAGGCAAGGCAGCTTTATTTGTATAGCACATTTCAGCAACAGGGCAATTCAAAGTGCTTTACATAAAACATTAAAGAGCAGTTAAAACAATTGAAAACAATTTAAAAACATTAATAAACAAATTAAAAACATTAAAAGACAATAATAAAATTGATAGTGCAGTATAAGAAATTAAAGTTAATAGATTATTTAAAGAAAAGCAACATCAAAAAGATAGGTCTTTAGCTTAGATTTAAAAGAACTGAGAGTTGCAGCGGACCTGCAGTTTTCTGGGAGTTTGTTCCAAATATGTGGAGCATAAAAACTGAACGCTGCTTCCCCCTGTTTAGTTCTGACTCTGGGGACACCAAGTAGACCTGTCCCAGACGACCTGAGAGGTCTGGGTGGGTCATAATGTAGTAGCAGATCAGAAATGTATTTTGGCCCTAAACCGTTTAGTGATTTATAAACCAGTAAAAGTATTTTGAAATCAATTCTTTGAGGCACTGGAAGCCAGTGTAGAGACTTCAGTACTGGAGTGATGTGATCCTGTGGTGGCAAATTTTATTTTAACCATTATTGATTAATGATTATAACCATTTGCTTAAAGATTGTTTTAAACCTCCACAAAAACGCTGTTCCTTCCTCTTAGACTCTTAAAGGCCAGAGAGGGACAGCAGCAGCCATGAACTCTTAGCCTAGTGGTTTTTGTTTAAGAAACTCTAGCTTCTCATTTTGTTTAACTTTTTAGCTGACAAAGTAGAGAAGGCCACAAAACCATGTTTCCTTCTGCCTCCTGAGATAAAGGGTTGTTTAGGCTAATGAAAAGAACAGGAGCAGAGGGGAAGGTAAGGATGGGTTGACTTCTAATGATGTCCTATTTTCAACTCTGACCAGGCTAGAAGATAAAGTTAGAGGGGTGGCTTGAGAGAGGTTTTTGACTATATGATGATGTGATGTTTAGATTTTAGTTTAGTAATGCTCATTCAGTTGTACTGCATGTACCTTTGAATCTGTATTCTCATATTTTGCAAAATATAATAAATGCTCAAAGACCAGACTTTGGTTTAAAATCTCAAACAGTCTTTATTCGTTTTCATTTTTATCATTGATATTTGTTTACTCTGATGCTTCATAGAAAACTTCCACCACATTTTGGCGTTGTCTAGAGCAGGACGGTTGTGAACAGCGGCACGGAGGACTCCGTGGGCCTGGGGTTTTGCAAACCAGGAGATCAACGATCAGCCTGCTTCTATACCTCAAATAAAAACATTTTCAGAGAGAAGGAGGCCAGGACCGCGGGAGGACTCCAAGCTGTTTTTCCACTGCAAAACGAACAGGAAGAGATTTCTGGCAGCACGGGTAAGATCCAAATTAAATAATTTAATTGGATTGTAAAATCAATCTCTGGTCAATTATATCAAAATGAATAATTGCAAAAATCATTAGTGTGTTATACAAACAAATGAAACTTATTCTGACTTTTGAGACTGAGTATTTAGATTTGTGTTGTTGGTCATTTTGGGTAACAAAAACATAACTGAGGTTATGAATGACATCTTTTGGCAGACACGGACATATTTATGATTGAATTCTCATATGGTGATAAGACAATTGATTGACGGACAAGACCAGTAAGAGAACTGGCAGAAGAGGCGGACTGCAGAGTAAATTAAATAGTTAACTATTTAAGAGATTTTGACTGCAGGGTCGCACCGGTTTTTCATATAAGTTTCCGAACAAAAACAAATAGTCTATACTCTAAGAGAGTGCTGGACCCTTTAAGAACAACCTGCAGGACAGTCTGGGTTGTAACGATACTCTAAACAAGTTCTGGACCCTTTAAGGACAACCTGCAGGACGGTCTGGGTCGTAACGTTACTCTAAAAAGAGCCTCTTGATTATTTAGAGACAGACTGCAAAAAAGCGAAAACATACTAGCCAACAGGTTAATATTTGACTATTAAGTTGATTTCGTCCGCAGGGCTGTACACGGGTTTTCACGCAAGTTTCCCGAACAAATAACCTCGCGGTGTGGTGACGATCACATCGAACAAAGACATAGTATACTATAAAGTCCAAGAATCAATTATGGGAAACGAAATTTCCCGTTCCAGTGATGCAACTGGACCCATAGTGGATGAAATGACTCATAAATATGGACCGGATTGTTTGCGGTGTCTATCTTATTGGTCTAAAAGCTTTGGCTTTCCGCCAAATGGTTCCCTGAGTGTAGCGAAGCTCAGGATGCTAAAATTAGATCTACAGACAGAGGAAAAAAAATTGAAGGGGAAGAAAACAATTAAAACAGAGGTCTTAGAGCAAATTGAGGATAATAAGGCATGTTTTAATGTGTGGATGAAAGAAGCTGATAACAGAGAGAGAAAACAGTTGCAGAAACAGATGACACTTCTGAGCATGACTGATACTAACAAAAAAGAGAAAAAAGAAAAAGAGAAAAAAGAAAAAGATATGAACAATGTCACTGACACATTTTCTCCTCTCTATCCGAGTTTGAAAATCGTGGATCTGGTCACGGACATTCCACCCCCGTATCCTACCCCCGCCACACGGAAGAGGAAGAGAGCAGCCACGGTACCAACGACCCGACAGACGAGAGGCGATCGGGCACGGAACAGCTCATCTCACTCCCGCCGCACTGAAGCAGGGGCAACCGCTGGATTGCCAGTATTCCAAGGCCTCACAGAGGAAACTGATGAGGACGGAGATGAAGCTGATGCATTTCCCATGATTCAAGTCCCTACACAAGGAGGGGAATAGGCCTGGTGTATAGGGCCTGGACTGAATTAGACATTAGACGCGCGACAAGCCACCTTCCCCGTGCAAAAACTCTGGTGCACAATTACCCATAGCCCTTCAGGCATTCATTGAGACTTTTCTGCCCACTGTTCCAGAAATACGACGTCTTCTGATGGTAAACCTGGGGCCTATGGAGTATGCAAAGATCCGACACCTTCTCCCGACCCAACCAATGATCCAGTCATTCTCCATCCAAATCTCGCAAATAGAGCCAATGATGGCTACAATGACCTGTGTGATCGCTCTCCACCGGACTAGAGACCGTGGTTTCCAGACAGAATCGACATGACACGTGTGACAAACACCAAGCAGTATAAAGGCGAGACGGTGGAGGACTTCCAGCACCGGGCTTTCTGAGACTTTTGATAGACACAGCGGCATCGCCGCACCACTGCCGCCGGCAGTGGTTGAACTTTGGGAAGCTCATTTCAAAAACGTTTTTTGAGTGGGCTGCTCCTCGACATACGAGCTGAAGTGGACAAAACCTGCATTGACCGCCCGGATTCAGCCCTGATGGAGATTGTTAGACATGCTAGACATGCTGAGAAAATCCTGACCAGCACAAGAGACAAGACGGAGAAGAAAAGACAACAAAACAGTGATGCTGCACAGTTAACCCTCATAAAAACTGTGGCAGCAATGTCTCAAGAAAGAAGGAATGCGGGCAGAGGACAAGGCAGAGGCAGAGGCAGGGGCCGGGACAACACACCGATAGTGGACAAAGACACTTGCTACAACTGTGGCGAGAAAGGGCATTGGGCCTACGAATGTCCCCACCCCAAGAAGGACTCGTCCCAAGGGACAGCGCAACGACCCCCAGCAGTTTGCAGATTGACAGGCGGTGGGGGATGGAAAGATGGGTGGAATGGACGGACTGGATGACACGAGTGCGCCTGTTAAGGAGGGTAACATGCACACACACACAGATACACATGCTTGCAATGAAGACATGCTTTCCTGCATACCACAAACATCTACACCACCCCCAAACAATAAGCAAAACATACTAGATGCAATACAGCATATAGAACAGAAGGAATTGGCAGAGAAAATGCCTACTTATGCTATGTATTCATCAGATGTGTATAAAAATTGCCTACAACAGTGTTGACAATACAGGGGAGGGAAATAGAATTCTTGGTTGATTCAGGGGCTACAAATTCGGTTTTGAAAAAATCATTGTTTCCAAAACAAAAACTTTCTGGTAGGGTAATTCTTTCTAGAAGTGCAAGTGGTATGATAATGCCAGAGAAATTTACCGTTCCGATGACTTGTGTGCACACAGATTCTACAGATCCAGACCCAGAGAGAAGAGCAAAATGTTCATTTTTGCTCTCACCTGTGTGCCCGGTAAATTTATTAGGAAGAGATCTAATGTGTGTTTTTGGTATAGGGGTAATTCCTACCCCCACTGGCCTCAGGGTTGTGCGTTTTGACAAAAATCATCTTTTTCCTGACATGTTTTTGTTAAAATCAAAAAGCACACACTCCTTCACATTTCTATGGGACATTAACCTTTGTCGGGCTATCGACCTCCTGACAGAAGCACAACAACTAGTGTCGCCTTTAGCAGTGATGAGAACACCACAACAAATGCATTGTATCTCTCTTGTCTCCCCAACTCCAGACGAAGAATATGTTGACAAATTCCTTGACCAGTCCAAGGACGAGCTAGAGTTGTCTTACGTCTACTGGCACACGCACACATGCGCAGTGACGGTAGCCTTGACTGATAAACAGAAAAAGTTTTTCAGAATTTCTAACTCTGTAGCTCATATTCTTCTCTCTTTGTCTCCAACAGACCAGGAGACAGACCCGGGACACTTTGTCATGACCTGTGAGAAACTGACTGACTGGACTGACACGGCTGATGACTGTATTTCATATTCTCCCTCAACAGGAAATTATAGAAAACTTTTATCATGGCGCGTGCCTTGTATCCGCAGTATCTATATATTGAGTGAAACTGCGCCTACAACAGACACATTTTTGCAAGGTAAAAACGACATTTTACCTACTGACGTCTCACCACTTTTAGCCAAAGTGCCAACACACCTTTGGGCGACACATAAATATGACGTGGGGTTGATTAAAAATTGTCAACCTGTCGTCATAATACCACGTTCGGACTACAGACCACAGAAACATCAATATCCGTTAAAACAGGAAGCTATTGATGGAATCCGACCCGTTTTTAACTCCTTATTGGATACAGGAGTTATAATTCCGTGTCCAGATTCTCCTGTTAGAACACCGATTTTTCCGGTAAAGAAAATACGGCCAAAAGGCATTCCGACAGAATGGCGTTTTGTTCAGGACTTGAAAGCTGTCAATGCAGCTGTTCATGCGCGCGCACCAAATGTGCCAAATCCATACACAATCCTACAGGGAATTAAAAGTGATGCTAAATGGTTCTCTGTCGTTGATTTGTCTAATGCTTTTTTCAGTGTCCCGGTGGACAAAGACAGTCAGTTTTGGTTCGCTTTCCTGTTTGATGGAAAACCATACACTTTCACACGCCTTTGTCAGGGATACACTGAATCTCCGACGATCTACAATGACGCACTGCGCGACAGCCTAGAGAGCTTCACACCAAACCCAGGTTCAAGTCTGCTGCAGTACGTAGACGATATTTTGATTGGAAGCTCAACACAAGAGCTGTGTGAGCAAGACACGATTGCGCTATTGTGTCATCTTGCAACTGAGGGACACAAAGCCAGTCTTAAGAAATTGCAATTTGTAAAACAAGAGGTCCACTTCCTGGGACATGACATTTCGGGTCAGGGAAAACCTTGTCTCCTTCGGAATTGAGGCAATTGTTTCCCTACCAAAACCGGAAACGAAAAAACAAATGATGTCATTTTTAGGGATGTGTTCCTACTGTCGTGTTTCATCCCAAATTACGCGAACTTGTTCAACCTTTTAGGGGACGTGATACACGGTAAGGGACTGACTGCACACAATTTGGTAACCTGACTGTTGAGGCTGAGCAGGCCTTTGTAGATCTTAAAAAGGCCTTTCAAAGTCCCCCCAACCTTAGGTTTTGCAAAACCCAAATCTTCATTTCACTCAGACAGTGGATGAACGCGTAGGATGCATGACATCTGTTCTCCTGCAGCCGCATGGAGACAGACTGAGGCCCGTGGCCTATTTCTCTGCAAAACTCGATCCAGTTGCAGCAGGCCTTCCCGGGATTTGTCTCAGAGCTGTAGCAGCTGCTGAAAGGGCCTTGGCAGCATCACGCTGACATAGTAGGATATGCTCCACTCACACTGCTAGTCCCACATGCTGTCTCTTTGATCCTACTTGAACAAAAGGCTTCACATTTGTCTGCAGCACGATACCTACGTTATCATACAGTACTTCTTGACATGCCTAACGTAACAGTTAAACGTTGTACTGTACTTAACCCTGCTTCTCTATGCCTACACCAGAGGACGGAGAACCACATGACTGTCTGGCAGAGCTGGCGCAAACATGCACACCTCGCCAGATTTTTCGGATACCCCTTAGAGAATCCAGACCTCATTTTGTATGTAGATGGGTCAGCCTCGCTGCCCACAAACAGGACAGGGACAGGTAGGATTTGCTGTAGTTTCTGACACTGAAACTATGATTGCTAAATCTCTCCCAAACCATTTGTCTGCACAGGCTGCTGAGCTCATTGCCCTCACGGAAGCATGTAGTTAGTGATGGCTCATCTGTTACCATCTTCACGGACTCAAGGTATGCTTTTGGAGTGGTGCACGACTTTGGTGCACTGTGGAGGCACCGACAATTTCTGAAATCTGACGGTAAGCCCATTTTACATCATCATTTGATCAATGATCTTTGACTGCTATTCTACTACCAACACGGGTGGCTGTATGTAAATGCACTGCACACACAGGAGCGCAAGATGCTGTCTCTAGGGGTAACAGTCGTGCTGATATAGCTGCCAAAGCAGCTGCACGCCTGCCCTCACACTTGACACCTTAGCTCACACTGCAGAGGATCACTTCACTCCCAGAGTCTGTCATTGCTATGCAGACACATGCTACACCACAAGAAAGACAACAGTGGAAAACAGTAGGGTGCACCTTTAACACTGGCATCTGGCTAGGGGCCAGATTCTAAACCATGTCTCCCAAAACACTTTTTCCCACATTTTGCTAAGTTGACACATGGGTTAGACCATATCTCAAAAGGGGAATGATGGTAGCTATCACACAGACATGGTTTACAAAGGGGTTCACTACATTTGGAAAAAAATTTTGTAAAGCTTGCATAATACGCTACGCAAACAATCCATTGGCAGAGGAGTGAATGTAATACACTACAGGCGCCACACCAACCACCAACACCCCCCACTTCAAATTGATGGAAATATTTAGTGACTAACACCGCCAGAGGGGAAAACATTGCCTCGCTATGGTTGAGGTTTCAAATGGGTGGAGGTGTTTCCGCCAAAAGACACACAGCTCTGTGGTGGAAAGCTCTTTGCTTAACACCAGAGGGGAAAAACATTCCCTCCCTATGGCTGAGCTCTAAATGGGTGGAGGTGTTTCCGCCAACACACACAGCTTCAGTGGTGGCAAAGCTCTAATGACTGAAATCATTCCAGTGGGGAATACCTAGCCTTTGTTCAGCTAATGGAGCTCATTTTGTAAAACCCGGTAACACAAATAAGCTTGTCTTATCGGATAAACATCAAGACGCATTGCGCCTTTACCATCCCAGTCCGCTGGATTGTGGAATGAAAGGCGCGCAGCAAACTAGCTAAAATGCTGTGCAGACATTAGGCTTCTTTGGACAAAGGGCTTTCCTTTGTCCTAATGTATATGGAAGCATACAACTTCGCTCCAATCTCGTCCATATGAGATTCTGTTTGCCAGGCCTTCTTATGTAAGGACAGAAATGCCAAGCAGCGGCAATTCCCTAACAGCCTCTATGTGAACATGACATGCTGAAATACTGCACCCAACTTTCTCTGCTCTTCTGACATACAAAACAGGTCGCTGCTGGTCGCCTTAAACCAGCTGAGGGATCACTGCATAAGCTCCCGCCTGGGGACTTTGTGGTGATCAAAGCTTCGGAGGAAGAACTGGCAGTCCAGACGGGGGAAGGACCTTCCAGATCCTCCTGCTGGTCATCACTACGGCAGTCAAGGTCGCGGAACGATCCACGGGTGCACGCAACACACTGCAAACAGGTTCCGGACCCAGGAGAAGTGCCAGGTCCGCTAACACCTGCAACAAGTGATCGAGCAGGTTCCTGCTGAGTCTCCTACGTAGTGGAAATCATCCAGAGAGACCGCTTGATAGACGGCGTTCTGTGCTATTCCTGAAATCGCACCGGGGAAAACCTGGAGTTTTTCACTGATTTGCAAACACACTCGAAGGAGGAGAGAGAAAGGTGACCAACATACTGGTATTGTAACCTTTTGAATACAGCTGTTACGTTCCTAAAAAAACACGTCTTCAGTCCTCATCACGTAGTTCCTGCAATCTGACCAGCTAGCTAAACACCTTCCACCATCAAACACTGGAGCGGGATCGCTCTTAACCCATCGTATTTGATTAGAAAGGGTGAAACCGGGAAATAAACAAAATTACCTGTTACTTACATACTGAGGAGCCGAAACATTATACAATGACGGTTGTAAAAACAATATAATCATTAATGCCACTGCAATGTGCTAAATAATGCAACTGAACGAAGCACAACAT
>NC_053118.1:42301483-42321483 GCF_010015445.1 Perca fluviatilis
GGATTGCCGTTTCCCTACCACAGCCTGGTCAGAGACACCTCTGAGCATCCCTCCTCTTTTCAGTCACAGGAGGGCAAGGCGGGTGTCCTGGAGAAGGAAGGGACCTCCGGTGACCCTGGGAGGATGGCTAACAGGTGACCGTGAGAGTACCTGGGGCAAAGAACTAAATCATTGGTTTTGGAAGGATCCCCTCGGGCGGTGCTTGTCATACAGGGGATAAGAGCCCGTGTTTTTGGGAATTTTGTCTGGTTGTAGTGTGTGTATTCAACCTCTTATCTGGGCCTTCGGCGTTCCCCTGATCCGGGCCGAGGGTTTCTCCTTAGACGGAGGCCGTGTGTCTCTATAAGAAACTAAATAATTCAGGTGCCGTCAAAAAGCAACTCCCTTTTAGTATAGGTCAAGCTTGATCCGCCCATGCTGGAAGCGCAACTGCCGTTCGGTTCCAAGCACGGCAAAGAGGGCACTAGTAGGGGCCGAGGTTTTGCTGAGGGGAAGGCAATAAAAGGGGTTGGCTCGGCCACAGCGAGCAACGCGACGCCTCAGTGAGCACCGTTTTTCCACGTTCGACAGTATCTAACAGCTTTATATGATAATATAAAGATATGTTAGATATGTCAGAGTAAAGAATCTCTCGCAACAGCTTTTGTGATAATATAAAGAGATGTTAGTATGTCAGATGCAGAAGTCTCTAACAAGCTTTTATATGATAATATAAAGAGATGTTAGATATGTCGCGTAGAAGTTCCTAACAACAGCTTATATGATAATATGAAAGATGGTAGATATGTCAGAGTAATAAGTCTCTAACAGCTTTTATATGATAATATAAAAGGATGGTAGATATGTCAGAGTAAAGTCTCTAACAGCTACATAACTCTGTGTTCTCCAGATTGGCCTGAAGATCTATCTTTGCCGGTGTTCTGCCTGCATTCTCGCTGTCTCCATGCTCTCAGTGGCGGACAAAGACACTTTCGTCAAGTTCCACCAACAGTTCAAGAACCAACATATCTTCCCAGAGATGGAAGCTCGCAACTGCACCATTAATGTGGATGAACTCTACAAAATCATGACACACTGCATATACTGTGTAAGGTTCAATGCCTTCATCATAAACAACTTTGAAACCCCTCGCAAGACTTCGTCTGAGGGACTGGAGGAAGCACATTTGTCGGGATCGGTCCGTGTAATACAACAACCTCTGACATTTGTTGAATGCAGAGTTGACAGAACCCGTGAAGCTGTGATTCCAAACTGTGAGCATACACAAGTGTACCGTACAGGACAAGAGAATTATAATCACATGTGAAGGCAGTAATCCTGTTTACTTCACCAGACATAATCTAAACTTCTCTGATGATTTATTCTGCTTAGTTTGTTATATACTGTCTGTGTGCACTCCTTATGAAAGGCAAGGCAAGGCAAGGCAGCTTTATTTGTATAGCACATTTCAGCAACAGGGCTAATTCAAAGAGTGCTTACATAAAACATTAAAGAGCAGTTAAAACAATTGAAAAACAATTTAAAAACATTAATAAACAAAATAAAAACATTAAAAGACAATAATAAAATTGATAGTTGCAGTATAAGCAAATTAAAGTTAATAGATTATTAAAGAAAAGCAACATCAAAAAGATAGGTCTTTAGCTTAGATTTAAAGAACTTGAGAGTTGCAGCGGACCTGCAGTTTCCTGGGAGTTTGTTCCAACATGTGGTAGCATAAAAAACTGAACGCTGCTTCCCCTGTTGAGTTCTGACTCTAGGAGGGACTCAAGTAGACCTGTCCCCAGACGACCTGGTGAGGTCTGGGTGGGTCATATTAATGTTAGTAGACTGATCAGAAATGTATTTTTTGGGCCCTAAACCGTTTAGAAGTGATTTATAAACCAGTAAAAGTATTTTAAAAGAATAAATTACTTTAGAGGTACTGGAAGCCAGTGTATACCTTCAGTACTGGAGTGTGTGATCCCAATGGTGGCAAGCAAATTTTATTTTAACCATTTATTGATTAATGATTATAACGCTACTTGCTGAAGATTGTCTTAAACTCCCCCTCCACTTCTCAAAAACGCGTTCCTTCCTCTTAGACTCTTAAAGGGCCAGAGGACAGCAGCAGCCATGAACTCTTAAGCCTAGTGGTTTTGTTTAAGAACTCTATGCCTACTCATTTTTGTTTAACTTTTTAAGCTGACAAAGTAGAGAGAAGGCTACAAAACCATGTTTCCTTCTGCCTCCTAGAGATAATGCAAAGGGTTGTTTTAGGCTACAATGAAGCAACAGGAGCAGAGGGAAGGTGGAAGCGATGGGTTGACTTCTAATGATGTCTGCTTTTCAACTCTGACCAGGCTAGAAGATAAAGTTAGAGGGTGGCTTGAAAGAGAGGTTTTTTGACTATATGATGATGTGATGTTTAGAATTTTTAGTTTAGTAATGCTCATTCAGGTTGTACCTGCATGTACCTTTGAATCTGTATTCTCATATTTTGCAAAATATAATAAAATGCTCAAAAGACCAGACTTTTGGTTTAAAATCTCAAACAGCTCTTTATTCGTTTTTCATTTTTTTCATTGATATTTGTTTTACTCTGATGCTTCATAGAAAAATCTTCCACCACATTTTGGCGTTGTCTAGAGCAGGACGGTTGTGAACAGCGGCACGGAGGACTGGTGGAGCCTGGGGTTTTGCAAAACCAGGAGATCAACGATCAGCCTGCTTCTATACCTCGAAATAAAAACATTTTCAGGAGAGAAGGAGGCCAGGACCTGCGGAAGGACTCCAAGCTGTTTTTTCACTCCGTAAAAAACGAACAGGAAGAGATTTCTGGCAGCAAGTTTAAGATCCAAATTAAATAATTTTAATTGGATTGTAAAATCAATCTCTGGTCAATTATATCAAAATGAATAATTGCAAAAATCATTAAGTGTGAGCTATACAAACAAATGAAACTTATTCTGACTTTTGAGACTGGAGGTAATTTAGATTTGTGTTAAGTTGGTCATTTTGGGATAAACAAAACTAACTGGGGGTTGTCGAATGACATCTTTTGGCAGACACGGACATATTTATGATTGAATTCTCTGTATATGGTGATAAGACAATTGATTGGCCGGACAAGACCAGTAAGAGAACTGGCAGAAGAGGCGACTGCAGAGTAAATTAAATAGTTAACTTATTTAAGAGTTTTGACTGCAGGGTCAGCGCCCGGAGTTTCATATAAGTTTCCCGAACAAAACAAATAGTCTATACTCTAAGAGAGTGCTGGACCCTTTAACAACAACCTGCAGGACAGTCTGGGTTGTAACGATACTCTAAACAAGTTCTGGACCCTTTAAGGACAACCTGCAGGGCCCGGTCTGGAGTCCGTAACGTTACTCTAAAAAGAGCCTCTTGATTATTTAGAGACAGACTGCAACAAGGCTGAAAACATACTAAATAGGTCAAATTATTTGACTATTAAGTTGATTTGCGTCCGCCCAGAGATTGCCTGCACACGGTTTTCACGCAAAGTTTCCCGAACAAATAACCTCACTGGTGTGGTGACGATCACATCGGAACAAAGACATAGTATACTATAAAGTCAAAATCAATTAGGAAACGAAATTTCCCGTTCCAGTGATGCAACTGGACCCATAGTGGATGAAATGACTCATAAATATGGACCGGATTGTTTTGGTGTCTATCTTATTGGTCTAAAGGCTTTGGCTTTCGCGAAAATGGTTCCCTGAGTGTAAGCGAAGCTCAGGATGCTAAAATTAGATCTACAGACAGAGGAGAAAAATTGAGGGGACAGAAAACAATTAAAAGCAAGGTCTTAGAGCAAATTGAGGATAATAAGGCATGTTTTAATGTGTGGATGAAAGAAGCTGATAACAGAGAGAAAACAGTTGCAGAAACAGATGACATTTACAGGCATGACTGATACTAACAAAAAAGAAAAAAAAAGAGAAAGAAAAGATATGAACAATGTCACTGACACACTTTCTCCTCTCTATCCGAGTTGAAAAATCGTGGATCTGGTCACGGACATTCCACCCCATTATCCTACCCCCGCCACCCGGAAGAGGAAGAGAGCAGCCACGGTACCAACGACCCGACAGACGAAGCGTCAGAGACGGGAACAGCTCATCTCACTCCTCCACGCTGAAGCAGCTCACGCGACAGCGGATTGCCAGTATTCCAAGGCCTCACAGAGGAAACTGATGAGGACGGAGATGAAGCTGATGCATTTCCCATGATTCAAGTCCCTACACAAGGAGGGGAAGTAAGCCCTGGTGTATAGGGCCTGGACTGAATTAGACATTAGACAAGCGACAAGCCACCTTCCCCCGTGCAAAACTCTGGTGCACAATTTACCATACGCCCTTCAGGCATTCATTGAGACTTTTCTGCCCACTGTTCCAGAAATAGGCGTCTTCTGATGGTAAACCTGGGGCCTATGGAGTATGCAAAGATCCGACACCTTCTCCCCGAAGACCAACCAATGATCCAGTCATTCTCCATCCAAATCTGCATAAAATAGAGCCAATGATGGCTACAATGACCTGCTGGATGATCTCTCCACGGACTAGGGACCGTGTTTCCAGACAGAATCGACATGACACGTGTGACAAACACCAAGCAGTATAAAGGCGAGACGGTGGAGGACTTCCAGCACCGGGGCTTTCTGAGACTTTGATAGACACAGCGGACATCGCTTCGCACCACTACCGCCGGAGCAGTGGTTGAACTTTGTGGAAGCTCATTTCAAAACGTGTTTTGAGTGGGCTGCTCCCTGACATCTGAGCTGAAGTGGACAAAACCTGCATTGGACTGCCCGATTCAGCCCTGATGGAGATTGTTAGACATGCTAGACATGCTGAGAAAATCCTGACCAGCACAGAGACAAGACGGAGAAGAAAAGACAACAAAACAGTGATGCTGCACAGTTAACCCTCATAAAAACTGTGGCAGCAATGTCTCAAGAAAGAAGGAATGGGGCAGAGGACAAGGCAGAGGCAGAGGCAGGGGCGGGACAACACACCGATAGTGGACAAAGACACTTGCTACAACTGTGGCGAGAAAGGGCATTCGGGCCACTACGAATGTCCCCACCCAGAAGGACTTCGTCAAGGGACAGCGTAACGACCCCCAGCAGTTTGCAGATTGACGAGCGGTGGGGGATGGAAAGATGTGGTGGAATGGGACGGACTGGATGACACGCAGTCGC
This sequence comes from Perca fluviatilis, assembly GCF_010015445.1. Taxonomy (NCBI): domain Eukaryota; kingdom Metazoa; phylum Chordata; class Actinopteri; order Perciformes; family Percidae; genus Perca; species Perca fluviatilis. The sequence goes on from NC_053118.1 coordinate 42,306,687, forward strand.
CTGGTAAGGTTGGGGTAACATGCACACACACACAGATACACATGCTTGCAATGAAGACATGCTTTCCTGCATACCACAAACATCACCACCACCCCAAACAATAAGCAAAACATACTAGATGCAATACAGCATATAGAACAGAAGGAATTGGCAGAGAAAAATGCCTACTTATGCTATGTATTCATCAGATGTGTTATAAAATTGCCTACAACAGTGTTGACAATACAGGGAGGAAATAGAATTCTTGGTTGATTCAGGGGCTACAAATTCAGTTTTGAAAAATCATTGTTTCCCAAAACAAAAACTTTCTCGGTAGGGTAATTCTTTCTAGAAGTGCAAGTGGTATGATAATGCCAGAGAAATTTACCGTTCCCGATGACTTGTGTGCACACAGATTCTACAGATCAGACCCAGAGAAGAGCAGAAATGTTCATTTTGCTCTCACCTGTGCGCCCGAAATTTATTAGGAAGAGATCTAATGTGTGTTTTTGGTATGAGGGGTAATTCCTACCCCCACTGGCCTCAGGGTTGTGCGTTTTGACAAAAATCATCTTTTTCCTGACATGTTTTTGTTGAAATCAAAAGCACACACTCCCCTTCACATTCTATGGGACATTAACCTTTGTCGGGCTATCGACCTCCTGACAGAAGCACAACAACTAGTGTCGCCTTTAGCAGTGATGAGAACACCACAACAAATGCATTTTATTATCTCTTGTCTCCCCAACTCCGCAGACCGAAGAATATGTTGACAAATTCCTTGACCAGTCAAGGACGAGCTAGAGTTGTCTTACGTCTACTGGCACCCACGCACACTACGCGTGGCCGGTAGCCTTGACTGATAAACAGAAAAGTTTTTCAGAATTTCTAACTCTGTAGCTCATATTCTTCTCTCTTTGTCTCCAACAGACCAGGAGACAGACCCGGACACTTTGTCATGACCTGTGAGAAACTGACTGACTGGACTGACACGGCTGATGACTGTATTTCATATTCTCCCTCAACAGGAAATTATAGAAAACTTTTATCATGGCGGCGTGCCTTGTATCCGCAGTATCTATATATTGAGTGAAACTGCGACCACAACGGACACATTTTTGCAAGGTAAAAACGACATTTTACCTACTGGACGTCTCACCACTTTTAGCCAAAGTGCAACACACCTTTGGCGACACATAAATATGGTGGGGTTGATTAAAAATTGTCAACCTGTCGTCATAATACCCACGTTGGACTACAGACCACAGAAACATCAATATCCGTTAAAACAGGAAGCTATTGATGGAATCCGCGTTTTTAACTCCTTATTGGATACAGGAGTTATAATTCCGTCCAGATTCTCCTGTTAGAACACCCGATTTTTCCGGTAAAGAAAATACGGCCAAAAGGCATTCCGACAGAATGGCGTTTTGTTCAGGACTTGAAAGCTGTCAATGCAGCTGTTCATCGTAGCGCACAAATGTGCCAAATCCATACACAATCCTACAGGGAATTAAAAGTGATGCTAAATGGTTCTCTGTCGTTGATTTGTCTAATGCTTTTCAGTGTACCGGTGGACAAAAGACAGTCAGTTTTGGTTCGCTTTCCTGTTTGATGGAAAACCATACACTTTCACACGCCTTTGTCAGGGGATGCACTGAATCTCCGACGATCTACAATGACGCCGGCGACAGCCTAAGAGCTTCACACCAAACCCAGGTTCAAGTCTGCTGCAGTGCATTAGACGATATTTTGATTGGAAGCTCAACACAAGAGCTGTGTGAGCAGACACGATTGCACTATTGTGTCATCTTGCAACTGCGGGACACAAAGCCAGTCTTAAGAATTGCAATTTGTAAAACAAGAGGTCCACTTCCTGGGACATGACATTTTGGGGTCAGGGAAAAACCTTTGTCCTTCGCAATGGGGGCAATTGTTTCCCTACCAAAACCCGGGTAACGAAAAAACAAATGATGTCATTTTTAGGGATGTGTTCCTACTGTCGTGTTTTCATCCCAAATTACGCAGAACTTGTTCAACCTTTAGGGGGCGTGATACCGGTAAGGGACTGACTGCACACAATTTGGTAACCTGGACTGTTGAGGCTGAGCAGGCCTTTGTAGATCTTAAAAGAGCCTTTTCAAAGTCCCCAACCTTAGGTTTGCCAAACCCAAATCTTCATTTCACTCAGACGGTGGATGAACGCGTAGGATGCATGACATCTGTTCTCCTGCAGCCGCGGAGACGAACTGAGGCCCGTGGCCTATTTCTCGCAAAACTTCGATCCAGTTGCAGCAGGCCTTCCGATTTGTCTCAGAGCTGTAGCAGCTGCTGGAAAAGGGCCTTGCGGCCGCCATGACATAGTAGGATATGCTCCACTCACTGCTAGTCCCACATGCTGTCTCTTTGATCCTACTTGAACAAAAGGCTTCACATTTGTCTGCAGCACGATACCTACGTTATCATACAGTACTTCTTGACATGCCTAACGTAACAGTTAAACGTTGTACTGTACTTAACCCTGCTTCTCTTATGCCTACACCATAGGGACGGAGAACCACATGACTGTCTGGCAGAGCTGGCGCAAACATGCACACCTCGCCAGATTTTTCGGATACTCCCTTAGAGAATCCAGACCTCATTTTGTATGTAGATGGGTCAGCCTCGGCTGCCCACAAACAGGACAGGGACAGGTAGGATTTGCTGTAGTTTCTGACACTGAAACTATGATTGCTAAAATCTCTCCCAAACCATTTGTCTGCACAGGCTGCTGAGCTCATTGCCCTCAACGGAAGCATGTAGGTTGGCTGGTGGCTCATCTGTTACCATCTTCACGGGACTCAAGGTATGCTTTTGGGTTGGTGCCACGACTTTGGTGCACTGTTGAGGCACCGACAATTTCCGAAAATCGGACCGGTAAGCCCATTTTACATCATCATTTGATCAATGATCTTTTGACTGCTATTCTACTACCAACACGGGTGGCTGTATGTAAATGCACTGCACCACACGAACAGGCGCGCAAGATGCTGTCTCTAGGGGTAACAGTCGTGCTGATATAGCTGCCAAAGCAGCTGCACGCCTGCCCCTCACACTTGACACCTTAGCTCACACTGCAGAGGATCACTTTTACTCCCAGAGTCTGTCATTGCTATGCAGACACATGCTACACCACAAGAAGACAACAGTGGAAAACAGTAGGGTGCACCTTTAACACTGGCATCTGGCTAGGGCCAGATTCTAAACCATGTCTCCCAAAACACTTTTTCCCACATTTTGCTAAGTTGACACATGGGTTAGACCATATCTCAAAAGGGGAATGATGGTAGCTATCACACAGACATGGTTTACAAAGGGTTCACTACATTTGCAGAAAAATTTTGTAAAGCTTGCATGTCGCAAACGCACAACATTGGCAAAGGAGTGAATGTAACACGACGAGGCAGCACACCAACCACCAAACACGACCATTTGAACATTTGATGATGGATTTTGTTGAGCTAACACCGTCAGAGGGGAAAAACATTGCCTCGTTATGGTTGATATGTTCTCTAAATGGGTGGAGGTGTTTCCGGCCAAAAGACGGACAGCTTCAGTGGTGGCAAAAGCTCTAATGACTGAAATCATTCCCAGATGGGGAATACCTAGCCTTTTGTCTAGCGACAATGGAGCTCATTTTGTAAACTCAGCGATAACACAAATAAGCTTGTTTATCGGGATAAACATCAAGACGCATTGGCGCTTACCATCCACAGTCCGCGGGATTAATAGAACGCATGTAACGGGGGCCTTAAAAACAAAACTGCTAAATGCTGTGCAGACACAGGACTCCCTTGGACAAAAGGCTTCCTTTGGTCCTAATGTACCGCGAATGCGTGCACAATCTCGTTCCAATCTCAGTCCATATGAGATTCTGTTTGCCAGGCCTCCTTATGTAAGGACAGAAATGCCAAAGCGGCGCAATTCCCTCAACAGCTCTATGTGAACATGACATGTTGAAATACTGCACCCAACTTTCTTCTGCTCTTTCTGACATAAGAAAACAGGTTTCAGCGGGTCTGCCTAAACCAGCTGAGGGACCACTGCATAAGCTCCGGCCTGGGGACTTTGTGGTGATCAAAAGCTTCAGGAGGAAGAACTGGCAGTCCAGACGGTGGGAAGGACCCTTCCAGATCCTCCTGCTGCTCACTACACAGCAGTCAAGGTTGTGAACGATCCACGTGGGTGCAGGCAACACACTGCAAACAGGTTCCGGACCCCAGGAGAGGTGCCAGGTTCGCTAACACCTGCAACAAGTGACGAGCAGGTTCCCTGCTGAGTCACCTCCGAGGAAATCGATTCAGAGACCAGCTTGACAGACGGCGTTCTGTGCTATCTCTGAAATCAATCGGGGAAAAACTGGAGTTTTTCTCACTGATTTGCAAACACACTGAAGGAGGAGAGAAAGTGTGACCAACATACTGGTATTGTACCTTTTTGAACACAGCACATTCCTGAAAAACACTTGTCTTGTCCTGCATGCACGTAACCCTGTGCAATCTGACCAGCAGCTAAACACCTTCCACCATCAAACACTGGAGACTGGGATCGTCTTAACTCCATTTATTTGATTAGAAAGGGTGAAACTGGGAAATTAAACAAAATTACCTGTTACTTACATATTGAGGAGTCGCAAACATTATACAATGACGGTTGTAAAAACAATATAACTACACGCTACTGCAATGCGGTAGTACACACAGTAGCTAACATGCAGGCTGGAAACAAATGAAATATGTCATGTATTGCTATTCGATGTATGTAATATAACCCACATTGTTCATCTAAACAAACCAAAATATACCTACATGTAGCACAACCCAAGATAACAGTGGCAAAACCAGCCCACTGAAGCCCACTCTCAGTCCAATATGAGCTGTCAATCATTATCAAAAATATACATATTGCACATCAAACTTACTGACAATACTTAACAAATATATAAGAACAGTATGTCAGCATCTGTTTCACATACCGAGAATGCTGCCCAAGGCATGGAACGTGGAATACGTGGTTGGTATGGATGAGATAACACAAAACCATGAGGCTGTCCTGCTCACATTAAACTTCCTGACTAGATCCCATGGTGCAACAGTCCCACAGTTCTTAAAGGAACACACGCATGTGAAACAACTACTGTCAGCAATGGAAGAAGAAAAACATTTAAGTGAACTAATGTGCTGATGGGGACAGAACACTCCCGCCTGGTATCTATAGATAACACCAATACGCTCCGCTCCTGAAGAACAGTGTTTGAAAGTCACTACTGGCTCTTGTAGTCTTCTTCGGAGAAGGACGACTAAGTCTGTGACAGGCCTTAAGGGAAGAGCTTGGTTCCATCGTGTCTAGAGATCTTGATCTCTACACTGCCGGACCTTCCCATCTTGTGCTGGAATACCTTAGTGACCAATGCCATTGGCCATTCATTCCTTTCGGCTTGGAGTCTTTCATGAGGACAATACTTCCGGCATCAATGTTTGGCTTGCTTGAATGCCATTTACTCCGAGTCTGCAACGTAGAAAGGTACTGCTTCCTCCATTTGTTCCAGAAGACATCTGCAAGGACTTGAACCTGACGCCAATGCCGCTTATAGAGATCTTTGGTGTCAAACTGACCAGAAGGAGCAGGGAAAGGGCCCACCTTCTGAGTGAGAAGGGTAGAAGGGGTGAGTATCATTGGATCTGCAGGATCAGCGGATATTGGACCCAAGGGTCTAGCATTTATGATGGCTGCTACTTCTGCCAGAAGAGTTGCGAGAGTCTCATGAGTGAGCTTTGAGGATCCTTCCTGCTGGAACATGGAATCCAAGATTCTCCGGGCTATGCCTATCATCCTCTCCCATACGCCGCCCATGTGAGAGGAGTGAGGTGGATTGAATGTCCATGTGCAGCCCTGTTCAGATAGGTACCTCGTCACACGGAAACTATCTATGTCTGATGGAACCTTGAGTTCCTTGCAGGCCCCGATGAAATTAGTGCCTCTATCCGAGCGGATATGTTTCACTGGACCGCGGATGGAAATGAACCGTCTGAGGGCATTTATAAAGCTTGAAGTATCCAAGGACTCAATGACCTCAAAGTGCACTGCCCTGATACTTAGACAGGTAAAGATCACTGCCCAACGTTTGTTGTTAGAGTGGCCACCTCTTGTTTGCCTTGCGAACGGACCAGGGCCCAAACCACGCGTCCAGACCAACATTCCGTGAAGGGAGGCTCAATGCTTAGCCTATCTGCAGGTAAGTTGGCCATTTTCTGGGAGAGAAATGTCCCACGGAGTTTGCGCGCCACGTGACACACTTGTAGATGACGCTGCTTACATGTCTTCTCATTCCAACTATCCACAGGCCAGCAGTGCGAATAGCACCCTCTGTAAAAGCCCTTGATGACGTGTCTGTTCGTGGTAGTGACCACAAGTAACCTTGTGATGTGGTGGCTACCAGGAATTATTATAGGGTTCTTTTCATCACTTTCCAATTTTGCCTCTGTGATCCGGCCTCCGACTCTCAATAAGCCGTTATTATCGATGAATGGATCCAGTTTCTTAAGGTGCTGCTGTTTTCGGGGATTTCTTCCTGGTTGCCTAAGCATTCAAGCTCTGTGGCATAGCTTTCCTGCTGCACTGTACGAATAATGAGATCTTTGGATTGAGAGAGCTCATCCACTGTGTATGCCGTCTGGCAGTAATGCCAGCCTTTGCATTTACTTGGTCCTAATGCTGATGTTTTCTTGAAGAGTCGAGCCACGTGGATCAAGCAAGTAACAGCACGAGTCAATGACCTCCAGCTTGAAAACTTCTCGAAGCGTTGTGATCCAAGCTGTGCATTTGAGGCAGCGGTGCTCAGAGTAGACACTTGAGGTCGAACTTCTGGATCCGATTTTGGATCTGCAATTTCAAAGATATCCTCCTCAGGAAGACTAGGTTCAGTGTTTGTCAAAAAGGCTGGCCCTGTCAGCCATGTGGTGTCCTTTAATTGAGCTGCGGGGACGGCCCTCGTTGCATAATCTGCTGGGTTGAGCTCGGTGGGGACATGGTGCCGCTGTTCAGGTCGTGTTGATCTTCGTATGCGCTGTACTCTATTGCTTACATAGACGTAGAACCGTCTAGTCTCATTGTAGATGTAACCTAACACGACCTTACTGTCCGTGTAGAAATGTGTGGTATCCAGGTCAACATTGATTTCTGAAGTGACGAGCTCAGCTAACTCCACTGCCAACACTGCTGCGCACAGCTCCAATCTCGGTATCGTGTGTTCTGGTCGTGGTGCAAGTTTTGCCTTACCTAGAACAAACCCTACATGGCGTTCTCCTTCAGCATCTGTAACTTTGATATAGGCAACTGCGGCTATTGCTTTGGTTGAAGCATCACAGAAGATACAAAGTTCTTGCCGTTGAGCTTTGGAGAGGGAGACTGGTGCATATGTTCTTGGGATATGGAGACTTTCCAGATCTTTCAGGGAGTCTCTCCATGCTATCCACAGCTTGCCTTTATCAGAAGGTAATGGGGAGTCCCAGTCACCCACTTCCATGGTGAGCTCACGAAGGATAGCTTTGCCTTGGATGGTAACTGGAGCAACGAATCCCAGTGGGTCGTATAGACTGTTAACTGTAGACAGGACACCTCGACGAGTGTATGGCTTATCTTCGTCTACAACCTGGAATGTAAACGTATCCGTCTCAAGCTCCCAAATGATTCCAAGGCTACGTTGCGTTGGCAACGTGTCTGTACCAAGCTCCAGATCCTTCAAGTTGTTTGCATAGTCTTGGGAGGGAAAGGCTCTCATTACCTCACTGCTATTTGATGCGATCTTATGCAACCTGAGGTTCGAGCAGGCAAGTGCGTCTTGTGTTCTTTTGAGCAAGCTGATGGCAGCTTCTTCAGAGGGCAGCGACTTCAAGCCATCGTCCACATAGAAATCCCGATATATGAACTGCTTGACATCCAACCCGAAGTCAGTCTCGCCATCCTGCGCTGTACGTTTAAGGCCGTAGATAGCAACAGCTGGAGAGGGGCTGTTGCCAAAAACGTGCACTTTCATGCGGTATTCGATGATGTCCTTGTGAAGGTCGTTATCCTTAAACCAAAGGAATCTCAAGAAGTCCCTGTCCTCCTCTCTGACCAGAAAAGAGTGAAACATTTGCTGTATATCCGCTGTAACCGCGATGGACTCTTTTCTGAAACGAATCAGGACTCCGAGAAGGGTGTTGTTAAGATCTGGACCTGTTAAAAGTACATCATTCAGCGAAACCCCTTCATATTGTGCACTGGAATCGAATACCACCCGAATCTGACCTGGTTTCTTTGGGTGGTAAACGCCAAAGGTTGGGAGGTACCAACGTTCGTCTTCTTCCCTCAGAGGAGGAGCAATCTCTGCATGGTCATTTTGGAATATTTTTTCCATGAATGAAAGGAAATGGTCTCTCATTTCCGGTTTCCTGTCGAAGTTGCGCCTGAGTGCAGAGAGCCGTTTCAGTGCCTGTGCTCGATTGTTGGGAAGGCGGCGTCTCTGTGACTTGAAGGGGAGAGGCGCTACCCAGTTGTTAGCATCATCCTTTTGAAGTCCTTGTTCCATTATCTTTGAGGAAAGGCCTTGTCTTCAATCGAGAGAGCGTTTTATTATCGTCTTTGGTCGCCTTTTTGGAATACCGTACACCCAAGGTGATTCTCCTCTTTGTCACAGTCGGTATCATCTCTGAGGTATCCCGTGATGAGGTCTTTTGACAGAGAGTCGCTGTATCTTTCTTTGATGAGGAGCCGGTTGGGACAAGGTTGAAAGAGAGATGGGCGACCATTCTCTAGCGTGCTTGTAAAGAGGGTGTTCACGGTGGATGGTTTATGAACATTTCCCAAACAGACATCTCCAACGATGACCCACCCTAAGTCGAGCCTCTGAGCATAGGGGGCATCGTGGGGCCCATTGATCTGTTCCCTAACCTTGTGCACTCTTATGATGTCCCTTCATAGGAGAAGCAAGATTGGGGCTTTTGGGTTCGATTTCAGGAATCTGAAGAGCTACAGATGTAAGGTGAGCATGGTGAAGTGCAGCATCTGGGGTGGGGATTTCTGATCTATTGTTAGGGATCTGATTACATTCGATCAGTGTAGGGAGAGGTAGACACACCTGACCATCCAGAGATTTGATTTGGTAATCACTCGCCCGTCTTCCAGCTGTCTCTGTCACTCCTGCACATGTCTTCAGGGAGTAAGGTGACCTGGGCCCTTCTTCCTTGAAAAGATCAAAGAACTCTGGCCGAGCCAATGACCTGTTACTTTGGTCATCGAGGATAGCGTATAGGCTTACTGCTCTGTCTGGATGACTCGACTTAAAGACTCTAACTAGACAGATCTTGGAGCAAGACCTGCCACTTAGGTCTCCACCACAGACGCTCGTACACATGGCTGCAACATCAGCGGGAACACTTTGTTCCTCCCCGCCATGCTCTATGGCAGGGTCTGTGGTCTTACTGATCCAGTGCGGAGGTCCAGGATGTAAAGCTGTGTTGTGACCTTCACTCACACTCTGAGCATTTCACACTGACCTTGCAGTTCCTGGCAATGAAGCGATGTTGATGCGCAACATCTGAAACATATCCTGTTGTCTTTAAGAAAGGCTTTTCGGTCTTCAAGAGATTTCCCTCTAAAACTGCGACATCTTTGCAGAAGGGTGGGAGGCTTCCTATGTATGGGGCACTGCCTGTCAGGCTCCTCAGTCTTCTTTTCGGTCCTCTCGGCATTAGAGGGATAAGACACTTCAGTTTTATGGACTGAAATAGGTGCTCTGTGGTTGCTTTGTTTGGGGGGCAGGCTTGTCTGATTTGGACAGGACCGTGTTGAACATGGTGAGGTCGAAGCTAGGGTCATTCCTAGTGGTTGCTTGATGGCAGACAAAGTCCACGAAAAGGGAAATGGTGGAAACGGTACTCTGTTTTGTTGTTTGTACCGTGTGCCTTCATTTATCCATTTCTCTTGCAGGTTATAGGGTAACTTTTTTGCAATGGGGTTGACGCCGCGCGTGGGTATCCAGGAAGGCTAGGCCCGGCAGATCTCCCTCAGCCTTGGCGGAAAGAACCTCCATCAACAGATCCCCCAGCTCTCTCAATTTCTGAGGATCTTTATTATATATCGTGGGGAAGGCATCAAGTCTCTTGAAGAGTGCACTCTCTACGGCCTCTGGCGATCCATAACACTGCTCCAGTCTTTCCCACACCATTGTAAGACCTCTTTCAGGTTGGTTTACATTAACCGCCCTGATCCGCCTTGCATGCCCAGCAGACTCATTTCTTAGCCATTTGACTAAGAGGTCCATCTCCTCCCCAGCTGATAGGTCTAGGCCTCTAACTGCATTGAGGAATGAAGCTCGCCAGGCTCTGAAGCTTTCAGGAGGCCCGATCATCAAACTGTAGTAGTCCAGTGCTGACAAGTTCCGCGGCGAGCAAAGAACCTCACAAAGTTTGTCATGCCTTGACTGTCATGTGGGTTACCTGCTAATGGAGTGCTGTGGTGGGGAGCTGGTGGATGGTTGCGGTCATTTATTCCTCCTCTCCTGATCCAACCATCGCTCTCCCTCCCTTTAGCAGTATAGGTCTGGTCTGTTTTAGGTTCAACCTTCACTGCCTGTTGTGTATGAACATTACTTGGAAGGAGGGTGTTGTCGTCCTTCACTTGGTTAATGTGTGGAGCTGGAACAATTCTATCTTGCTGCGGCATAGAAGTTACATATCCTAGCTCATACTCATTAATGGGTTCCATTCCCGGCATTGACTGAAGGCTTTTGTGTGATACGGAATGTTGAAGCACATATTCAGAAGTACGCTCTTCAGGGTCTTTAGGCTTGAGTGGGAGGTCTATTTTGCAGCTACGTTTTTCACCATTGGTGTCTGCAGCTGCTTCAAGGACCTCTGCCTCAGCAATGGCAGCTGCTGCTTCTTTCTCCATTTTCAATATGTCTAGTGATGCATCTAAGCGTGCCCTCTCTATCTTCATTTGCATTTCTTTTTCAGCAAATGCAACTCGTGCTTTTGCTGCTTCTGCCTTAGCGATGCAATGGCTGCTGCTTTACTTGTAGATGAAGTGCTTGAGCTTTTCCCAGAGCATGAGGCGGCAGACCTGGTCTCTAACGTGTTTGCCGGATTTTCTTCCATGTCGTGGCAGTGGATGAGGTTGTCTGTGTTAGTGTTGCCTTAGTTGTAGCCTTCTCTCTTAGCTGTAACGTAGAGGCAGTAACTCCAATCAGCTCAAACTTGTTGTCCAGCCCGCTAGAAAGCTCTCGTTTCACTGTCTTGTCCTGCATGCACGTAACCCTGTGCAATCTGACCAGCAGCTAAACACCTTCCACCATCAAACACTGGAGACTGGGATCGTCTTAACTCCATTTATTTGATTAGAAAGGGTGAAACTGGGAAATTAAACAAAATTACCTGTTACTTACATATTGAGGAGTCGCAAACATTATACAATGACGGTTGTAAAAACAATATAACTACACGCTACTGCAATGCGGTAGTACACACAGTAGCTAACATGCAGGCTGAAACAAATGAAATATGTCATGTATTGCTATTCGATGTATGTAATATAACCCACATTGTTCATCTAAACAAACCAAAATATACCTACATGTAGCACAACCCAAGATAACAGTGGCAAACCAGCCCACTGAAGCCCACTCTCAGTCCAATATGAGCTGTCAATCATTATCAAAAATATACATATTGCACATCAAACTTACTGACAATACTTAACAAATATATAAGAACAGTATGTCAGCATCTGTTTCACATACCGAGAATGCTGCCCAAGGCATGGAACGTGGAAGATTGACGTGGATAGTATGGAGAGATAACACAAAACCATGAGGCTGTCCTGCTCACATTAAACTTCCTGACTAGATCCCATGGTGCAACAGTCCCACAGTTCTTAAAGGAACACACGCATGTGAAACAACTACTGTCAGCAATGGAAGAAGAAAAACATTTAAGTGAACTAATGTGCTGATGGGGACAGAACAACACTCATTCTGATGCTCTGACACTCACAGCACAGTCCTTGTTTTCTTTACACTGAGGAACTGTTGACATTCCTCTGTGACTCAGAGCAGTGTGCTCAGGCACACACATACAGGAGCAGAGTGCTGTGATATGCACACATGATGGAGCAGCACGAGAAACTACTGAAATGGTACCCCTCGGGGAGATTCGGGGGTCCAAAATTTAATACTGAGTTTATTCTTCATTACTGCATTTGTGATTTTTGCATTCGTAATGTTAGAAAGATATGATAAACCGCTGACTGAAGTAACCATTTTTTCCAACACCACTTCTCCCAATGACACAGACACACCCAGACACACTAGGAACACCAGTGAGGAGCATGGGAGGGGAAAGCGAGTAGCCGTTCCACAGTTTCGCGTCGTCTAGGAGTAGATGGCGTTCAGAGTACAAGAGTATCACAGAGCTATGAGAAACATGCTAATGCAGCATCAGATGGGATTGGACCTATTACTAGCAGCACAGGGGGACTTTGCCACATAATAGGCACACACTGCTGCACATTCATTCCAGACATTTCAGGAAACATCACTGACACCATTCACCACTTGAACCTACTTTTGACTAATCTCAAAGCACAGGACGTCCCAGAACACTATGCAGGATGGGACTGGTGGGCCTGGGTTTTCAAGGGGGGTGAGAGGCTTGGTTAGCTAGATTTATTGCACCACTAATAACTTTGATGTTTGGTTTCCTGATCTGTGTATGCTGCATAATCCCACTAGTCAAGAAAATGATTTCCTCCATCTTCATGGTAAAATATGATACAGTATCAGGCACTTCAGAATACTGAGTCCTCTGACTTGTTTGTATGTCCAGATATGATGATGAGGTTCTGGATACTGTTTCTGATACTGTGTGAGACTGATTAAAATTTTTGTTTTATTATTTTTACTTAGACGTGAACGCTTGCTACAATTAAAAAGTTTTTTTTTTTGTACCTCTTTAAAAACAGCATTTCAGCAATATATCCATAAGTTTGAATCTTTAAGAAATAAGGTTTGAATTTTTAAAGTAAAATTTATTTTGTGTGATTATGTTGTAATCAAAAGGGTGGACTGTGGTGGCAAATTTTATTTTAACCATTATTGATTAATGATTATAACCATTTGCTTAAAGATTGTTTTAAACCTCCACAAAAATGCTGTTCCTTCCTCTTAGACTCTTAAAGGCCAGAGAGGGACAGCAGCAGCCATGAACTCTTAGCCTAGTGGTTTTTGTTTAAGAAACTCTAGCTTCTCATTTTGTTTAACTTTTTAGCTGACAAAGTAGAGAAGGCCACAAAACCATGTTTCCTTCTGCCTCCTGAGATAAAGGGTTGTTTAGGCTAATGAAAAGAACAGGAGCAGAGGGGAAGGTAAGGATGGGTTGACTTCTAATGATGTCCTATTTTCAACTCTGACCAGGCTAGAAGATAAAGTTAGAGGGGTGGCTTGAGAGAGGTTTTTGACTATATGATGATGTGATGTTTAGATTTTAGTTTAGTAATGCTCATTCAGTTGTACTGCATGTACCTTTGAATCTGTATTCTCATATTTTGCAAAATATAATAAATGCTCAAAGACCAGACTTTGGTTTAAAATCTCAAACAGTCTTTATTCGTTTTCATTTTTATCATTGATATTTGTTTACTCTGATGCTTCATAGAAAACTTCCACCACAATCCACTTTCTTGGTCTTAGTGAGGACTCGAGCAGCAGCGTTCTGAATCAGCTGCAGCTGTCTGATTGATTTTTTGGGAAGACCTGTAAAGACTCTGTTACAGTAGTCAAGTCTACTGAAGATAAAAGCATGGACAAGTTTTTCCAGATCCTGCTGAGACATAAGTCCTTTAACCCTTGATATATTTTTAAGGTGATAATAGGCTGATTTTTTAATTATGTTAATGTGGCTTTTAAAATTCAGGTCTGAGTCCATGACTACACCAAGATTTCTGGCTTTGTCTGTTGTTTTTAACGTTGTCGTTTGAAGCTGAGCGCTGACTTTCAATCGTTACTCTTTTGCTCCAAAAACAACCACCTCCGTTTTTTCTTCATTTAATTTAAGAAAGTTCTGGCACATCCAATCATTAATCTGTTCAATGCACATATTTAATTGTTGTATTGGGCTATAGTTCCCTGGTGATAAGGTTATGTAAATTTGGGTGTCATCCGCATAACTATGGTAAGTTATTTTGTTGTTTTCCATAATCTGAGCCAGTGGAAGCATGTAGATGTTGAACAGAAGAGGCCCCAGAACTGAGCCTTGGGGAACTCCGCATGTCATATTTGTATGCTCAGATGTATACAGTAATTACCTATAGACACAAAGTAGTCCCTATTCTTTAAATAGGATTCAAACCACTTTAGTACTGAGCCAGAAAGACCAACCCAGTTTTCCAATCGGTCAAGCAATATGTCATGGTCTACTGTATCAAATGCAGCACTAAGATCAAGTAATACTAAGACTGAAATTTTGCCACTATCTGTGTTTAAGTGGATGTCATTAAAGACTTTAACAAGAGCCGTCTCAGTGCTGTGGTGTGGTCGAAAACCTGACTGGAAGGCATCAAAACTGTTGTTTAACGATAAGAAAAGGTTGAGTTGTTGAAAAACCACTTTTTCTATGATTTTACTTAAAAATGGAAGGTTTGATATTGGCCTATAGTTGCTCATTAGTGTCGTGTCTAGATTGTTCTTTTTTAGGAGTGGCTTGATGACTGCAGTTTTCAGGGCCTGTGGGAAGATACCTGAGAG
>NC_053118.1:42332075-42342075 GCF_010015445.1 Perca fluviatilis
ATCATTGTGTGGTTTAGTTACGTGTATACCTTATTTGGAATTAATTAGATCACTATATGGAAACAACGCTGCTCACCGCTGGGTTGTTGGAAAACTTTCAGACTCAGGATCTCGATCAGAACCTTAACCTACTTCGAACTAAGGTTAGCTCTGCAGATACCTGGCAGAACACCGATTAAAGCCAGGCTACTTTCCTTTGCTTCCAACCCCCAGGGTTGGTGAAACTACGGCACATAGCTGCTAGCACCTAAACCCTTCATGGTATAGGCCAATACACCTACTCTCTTCCACAGTTTATATTCTGTCACACTGACATATAAACCCTATACACTGAACACAAATTGGGACTAACAAAATAATCTGTTCAACTTCAGCTCTGATCTCTAAATGTTTGATGTTTTATGATATTTTAATGCTCCCTGCTTGTTCATGGTTGTGTGTTACCAGTTCTCTGTGTTTTCTGTTTAGTTTTAGTTCTATCCTTGTGTATGTTTCGTAGCTTATTTCCTCTTTTACTGTGAGTGTCTGTTGTTTTGTGTCATGTGCTGGGGCTGTACCCGCGAAGGGATTGGCTTAACAGCGGAGGCTAACCTACTCAACCCAGGATTTCTGTACTAGAAGGTGGATCAGTTGTTATCGGTTTAATCACTGCTTGCTTTTTGGGGAGCAGGTTAAAGTTGGAGATCAGAGATCAACGGTGTAAAAGCACATCCTACTGACCAATCAGTATCAGTTGATAGCTACCGGTTCTACAAAAAGAGATCAGGCGAACTCGGTGCAGAGAGAGAGAGGGAGGGGGGGGGGGGGGGGGGGGGGGGGGGGGGGGGGGGGGGGGGGGGGGGGGGGGGGGGGGGGGAGGGGAGAGGGGGGGGGGGGGGGGGGGGGGGGGGGGGGGGGGGGGGGGGGGGGGGGGGGGGGGGGGGGGGGGGGGGGGGGGGGGGGGGGGGGGGGGGGGGGGGGGGGGGGGGGGGGGGGGGGGGGGGGGGGGGGGGGGGGGGGGGGGGGGGGGGGGGGGGGGGGGGGGGGGGGGGGGGGGGGGGGGGGGGGGGGGGGGGGGGGGGGGGGAAGGGGGGGGGGGGGGGGGGGCGCTCATAAAAGTTCAAAACATTTGGGACCAACAACCCTGTTAAGCATTCCCTGATGGGTATTTTGTTTAGATTTTAATGGGAGGGAATTACATATACGCGGCGTGTGGTTAATATGCGTAATGGGGCACATCTGTTTGGATTATGATTTTTATATTTTTATTGTCTCTCACGGTCGCTTCCCTGCCAGGAGTTGCAACTGAAATAATAGGCTAAAAACAGCGACAGTTTATGGAAAGCACAAGGTGTAATTATGGTCAGAGCTTGGTCCTGACTGATGAAGTGATATTCATAAGAGTAATTTATGCATCTACAGTGTGATTCGGCAATTTTATTTTTTGCCAGCTTTCCTTCCTGTTTTAGGAAGCAGCGACTGTATTGTGTTTTCCCTGTAAGAGCCGTGTCTCGTGTTTTTCATATTTATGTAGAATTATAATTTGCTCTTCTTATATATAACATGCGTCTGGTAGATGTTAGCTGATTGGTTTATTGTCGTAAACCCCGCCTCTTTTATGTGATCGCGCTGGTTAAGAAACCCTGAGTTGACTGAACTAGTTGATAACCAGCGATGCGTAGTACAGGTTATGTTCCTTGTGTTTTGATTCTCTAGTCTTCAGATTTCCGTTTTGTGGAACTCCTTTAGCCTTCCTGCCTCAGGACTCCTGTTTTCATAAGATGTCTTATTTAATAAATCTTGTAAATCTTCCACTGAATCCTTCCCCTTTCTGCAAATTTTTGGTCCAAGCCTCGTCCCCTAGGCGCGCACAGTGCTCTGCTCTGAAGAGCTAGGCTTTAGTTGGTCATTAATCAAAGATTCTAGGACCTGGGACAGACATGGCACTTTGAGGCGTCCTCTAAAGCTCACCCAGTAAGAGCGTTCGCCCCATGTTGGCTGATATCCACATCTAAGAGTAGCAATTCAAATCTCATGAAGCACCTGTTGAAGCAACCCGGTTCAACAAAGCTAGTGAAAGACCCCGGCCCCACGGGATGCTGAAGGCCCACTACATTCAAACAACCAAAGCTAGATTTTACAGGACTGCAGTGCAGCTGATAAGCCAGGCAGAGCTGAATACATTGATTGCTAGGTATACTGTAGGCCAAATCACTTTTATTTCATTAGGCCTAATGTGGTAAATGTGTGTGTATGTGTGTGTCTCTGCGTGTATGTGTGTGTGTGTGTGTGTGTCTCTGCGTGTATGTGTGTGTTAGTGTGTGTGTGTGTCTTTGTGTGTGTGTGTATGTGTGTGTGTGTGTGTCTGTGTGTCTGTGTGTGTGTCTGTGTGTGTGTGTGTGTGTCTGTGTGTGTAGGTGTATGTGTCTGTGTGTGTGTGTCTCTCGTGTATGTGTATGTGTGTGTGTGTGTGTGTGTGTGTATGTATGTGTGTGTGTGTGTGTGTGTGTATGAGTGTGTGTGTCTGTCTGTGTCTCTGCATGTATGTGTGTCTGTGTGTGTCAATGTGTCTGTGTGTCTGTGTGTGTATGTGTGTGTGTATGTGTGTGTGTGTGTGTGTGTGTGTGTGTGCGTGTGTGTGTGTAATTGTGTATAATATGACTGAAATCAGAGTAATGTACCAATAGTTGTGATAAAATGTACAAAGTACATGAATGAATAAAATGAGGTTGTGGTGTTACCTAAATGTGGGTAAAACTACAGATTATTACAATAATAACAACAACAACTTCTTTTGTTTTAACTGTAACATTCTCTGAAAGACAAGAAGCCTGAAAACTGCAGACGTTAAAGCATTACCATGTAACGTTAAAACCCACATCTACTTTATGAATGAGTGAACATGACGACATTAAAACAGACCCAGAGTTAAACTGTCGCGTGTTTTATTCAACAGGAGACCACAAGTTACTCATCAGGTAGTAACAGATTACTTCTGATTCATCAGGTAGTAACAGATTACTCTGGTTCATCAGGTAGTAACAGATTACTCTGATTCATCAGGTAGTAACAGATTACTCTGATTCATCAGGTAGTAACAGATTACTCTGGTTCATCAGGTAGTAACGATTTCTGGTTCATCAGGTAGTAACAGATTACTCTGGTTCATCAGGTAGTAACAGATTACTCTGATTCATCAGGTAGTAATAGATTACTCTGATTCATCAGGTAGTAACAGATTACTCTGATTCATCAGGTAGTAACAGATTACTCTGATTCATCAGGTAGTAACAGATTACTCTGGTTCATCAGGTAGTAACAGATTACTCTGATACATCAGGTAGTAATAGATTACTCTGATTCATCAGGTAGTAACAGATTACTCTGATTCATCAGGTAGTAATAGATTACTCTGATTCATCAGGTAGTAACAGATTACTCTGATTCATCAGGTAGTAACAAATTACTGATCTGAGATGGTTCTCTGTGTAGTAGTACGGTAGTACTGGCATCCCACAACTCTGAGGGACCCGTCACTTTGTTTCTGAGTCACCTCTCTGTACAAATTACACTCAACAATTTGGAAAAAAACATTGCTTCTTCTTAAACCTCTGTCATCTGGCTGTACATGAGTACAGATGTTGAGTTATAAAAGCTGTTAGAGACTTTACTCTGACATATCTACCATCTCTTTATATTATCATATAAAAGCTGTTAGAGACTTTACTCTGACATATCTACCATCTCTTTATATTATCATATAAAAGCTGTTAGAGACTTTACTCTGACATATCTAACATATCTTTCTATTATCATATAAAAGCTGTTAGAGACTTTAGTCTGACATATCTACCATCTCTTTATATTATCATATAAAAGCTGTTAGAGACTTTACTCTGACATATCTACCATCTCTTTATATTATCATATAAAAGCTGTTAGAGACTTTACTCTGACATAACTAACATCTCTTTATTTTATCATATGAAAGTGGCTAGACTTTACTCTGACGGGAGGAGAAAGTTATAAACCTGTTGAACAAACTCAGTGTAGAGAACCGTTTGTACTTTTAGTGAAACAAAGGTAAAACAAAATCACCATCACCAAACCATCACCAAACTCCACCAGACTCCATGTAAATAATCAGGACTTTTAAGCGTGTATAGAGCCAGCATATCTCCACCAGACTCCATGTAAATAATCAGGACTTTTAAGCGTGTATAGAGCCAGCATATCTCCACCAGACTTCATGTAAACAATCAGGACTTTTAGACGTGTATAGGAGCCAGCATATCTCCACCAGACTCCATGTAAATAATCAGGGACTTTTAGTGTGTATAGAGCCCAGCATATCTCCACCAGACTTCATGTAATAATAAATCAGGACTTTTAAGCGTGTATAGAGCCAGCATATCTCCACATGTAAATGGGTGAATTAAGGGTTTTATTTCAACCAAACCAGAGTGGTGATTGTTGGAACAGTGGAAAGATGAACCAAGACGGCTTTTGTGTGTTTTATTTAGTTTCTGTCCACTTTGAATAAAGTGTGTTTTCACGATGATAAAAGTCTGGATTATTTACATGGAGTCTGTTGGAGATGCTGGCCTCTATACACACCCTGTTAGGCTTTCAGCTAAAATTGCAATCAGCAGTGTTTGATAGGCACCAGACTGAAATCTATTCTGTTTTGAATGTGTGGTTAACAGTTCTGACAGCAGTGTGTTAGCATCTGAACAAAGTGCTGTAAATCTACAGTGTTATTGCACGTTGTGGTTAAAGTCATGGGATAAGTGTGTAGAGTTTTGAAAACTGTGTTCCAGGCGATGAAAAGCGAACTAGACTTTGGTCCACATGAACTGCTGCTGTGCAGACTGGAGTTAGAGTTTTGCACATGTGACTCCAGTTGTGCCCACTGTTGTTTAGCAATCGAAAAAACTTGTAAGTATTTTTTGAAACCAGTACTTTTGCACTTTTACTTGAGTAAAAGTTGAGTCACTTGAGAGTTGATACTTCAGCTTTTACAGAAGTCTTTTCTTTTCTTTTTATCTGTACTTCTAGCTGAGTAATGAATGGTAGTATGTTTGACACCTCTGTCAGTGAGGGGTTAATGTTAGTGTGTGTGTGTGTGTGTTGTGCAGCAGCGGTGAGAGGGTTAACCAATCAGAGAGAGAGGAGTCAGGACTCTCTCTGCAGAGCGATGTTGTCTCTGAGTCTCCGGCACAGATCAACATGTTGCTCTCTCTCTCGGCTCGCTGTGATGATGTCGTCCTGCTGGGGTGAGGTGACCCACACACACACACACACACACACACACACACACACACACACACACACACACACACACACACACACAACACAGACAAAACACATAGACACACACACACACAAACAAATACATACATATACACACACACACACACACACACACACACACACACACACACACACACATATACACACACATACACACACACACACACACATAGACAGACACACACACACACATAGACACACACACACACACAGACAAACAACACACACATACATACACACAGACAGACAGACAGACAGACAGACACACACACACACACACACACACAGACACAGACACACACACACACACACACACACACAGACATAGACACGAGACACACACACACATAGACATAGACACACACACACACACACACACGCTTCACACACACATACACACAAAACACACAACAATAACACACACACACACACACACTTCTCGTCTTTTTTCTTATTCTTTGCTGTAAACTGTCTAGTCTGAACTAGTTCTGCTTTTAGAGAAAAAACGGAAGAAGTTCCCTATAATAACTTTCATATAATAAGTTTATTTGATACAGCACCTTTTACAGACAAAGTCACAAAGTGCTTCACAAGATAAACACAGAGACACACACACACACACAAACACACAGACATACATACACACACAGAGAAACACACACACACACACACCATGTAGCAAGTGCAGGGTGGACAGTTTGTCTTATCAAAGTGTACTGTAGGAAAGTGGTGGTCTCGGGGGAAATTCAAAGGACAATAGAGAACAAACACACACCAAAAGACATGCACCGCTGGCAAGACGAGATGAAACACCCCCTGGGAGAATAGAAGGCAGGAAAGGAAGGATGGAAAAGGGAGAAGGACAAGACAAAAGGCAAAGGATTCTTTTTTTCTTCTCTTTTTGCTAAGAGTAAGTTGCCCCTTGCAGCATTTCCCCTCAGCACCCACACAGCCAGGCTGACAGCAGGTGTGTGTGTGTGTGTGTGTGTCTATGTGTGTGTGTTACACAGAGCGAGGGACATTGGGGGGTTTTGTAGAGAAATATCTGATATGAGACAACCACAACATAGACGTAAAGGATAGACAGACAGAGAGACAAAGGGATAAAAAGCACCACATGGAAACAAAAGTTAATAACACCCCCCCACACACACACGCACACACACACACACACACACACACACACACACACACACACACACACACACACACACAGACATACACACACACACACACACACACACACACACACACACACACACACACAGACATACACACACACACACACACACACACACACACACACACACACACACACACACACACACACACACACACAGACATACACACACACACACACACACACACACACACACACACACACACACACACACACACACACACACACACACAGAGACACACACACAGACATACACACACACAGAAACACACACACATAGACATAGACACACACACACAAGACATACACACACACACACACACACACACACACACATAAACATAACACCACACACACACACACACACACAGACATAGACACACACACACACACACACACACACACACACGCACACACACATACACACACACACACGTTTGTCACTTATTGGGAGCAGTAGGATTACTGGAACCATTCACCGGCCTGTTCTGTGATGGGCTGCTGCCGCCGAGGCCGTCAGACAGAGTTACAGCACGCACTGAGATGAGAAGGGTCTGTATGGACTGGTCTAACTCTGGGGGGTACAGTGAATAAGATAAAGTCCCAATAAGAGATGAGAAGGGTATGTATGGACTAGTCTAACTCTGGGGGTTACAGTGAATAAGATAAAGTCCCAATAAGAGATGAGAAGGGTATGTATGGACTAGTCTAACTCTGGGGGGTACAGTGAATAAGATAAAGTCCCAATAAGAGATGAGAAGGGTATGTATGGACTAGTCTAACTCTGGAGGTTACAGATGAATAAGATAAAGTCCCAATAATGAGATGAGAAGGGTATGTATGGACTAGTCTAACTCTGGGGGTTACTGTGAATAAGATAAAGTCCCAATAAGAGATGAGAAGGGTATGTATGGACTAGTCCTAACTCTTAGGTTCACGGTGAATAAGATAAAGTCCCAATAAGAGATGAGAAGGGTATGTATGGATAGTTAACTCTGGGGGTTACTGTGAATAAGATAAAGTCCCAATAAGAGATGAGAAGGGGTATGTATGGATAGTCCTAACTCTGGGGGGTATGGAATAAGATAAGTCCCAATAAGGAGGGTATGTATGGACTAGTCTAACTCTGGGGGTTACTGTGAATAAGATAAAAGTCCCAATAAGAGATGAGAAGGGTATGTATGGACTAGTCTAACTCTGGGGTTACAGTGAATAAGATAAAGTCCCAATAAGAGATGAGAAGGGTATGTATGGACTAGTCTAACTCTGGGGGTTACTGTGAATAAGATAAAGTCCCAATAAAGTTCGCCCGTGTTAGGGAACTGGAGGCGAGACGGAGGCTTTGATTACCACCCTAGAGGTCCCCTGTTAGCCTGCTTTTAAAAGCACCGCCAGAGGGATCTTTACAACCAAATGATGTATCCTGGTACTCACGGTTTGTAGGCGTGTCTCAAGCCAAATGCATCCTAGGGTATTTTTGTGAATATGCGGAGTCAAACTTTAGTTTAAAAGCATATTTAGGACCGAATAGCCACTTTTAAGATTCACGTATTCTCGTTTTTAGGGTCAAATGGCCTTTTGAATGGGGGAGCTAGGGGCACTCTCATGCTAGTCTCAAAATAGATATTTTCAGAAATACTAAGGAGGCTCAACACAACATGAGACTTTGCTCCAAGTATCACCAGGAGCTCTACACGAACCATTCAAAAGGCATTGACAACATTTGTTTATGTACCCAGATTTACTAAAAAGAAAGTTTTTGAACAACTCACTGCAGCTGTTGTTGTTTCCGGCCAATACCACCTCGGCAGTCAAAATGAGTCGTTATCCGAATGTGGATGAACGGACTCCATATGAGGACTCCTTTTTCAACTACAAGGTCAATATTGTTTTCGAAACGACAAAACAAAAAAATCATAGCGTGCATTTATCTGGAACTAAGCTTTAGGAGCTTTCCATCTTATACTCTCCTCCCTGTTACGTTGTATTGAATCGACTCGTTTTGACTGAAAATATGGCGGCCGGAATCAACAACAGCTTTAATTTCAATGAGCGAGAGTAGTGCCGGTACTTCCAGTTGGAGAGCACGCTGCCTTTGAATCTCCTTGCGGCGCCAATTTCCATTTGGAAACCAATCATGACTAGTCGAACGCCTTGCAACGTTAAATCTCCATAGACAGTATTAGAATCTCAGACTTATTTGCATGCGCCGTTTTCGACTAGTCATGACTGGTTTTTTAAGATGGCTCCCGAAAGTAAACATGAACGACTATCTTTATAATCTATCTTTTTAAAAGTGCCCATATTATGAAAAAATCACTTTTTCGGTGATTTGGGGTGTTCTTTTTGTCTCTGGTGGTTCCACACACATACAAACTTTGAAAAAATCCATCCCTGGTGTTCTGAGTGAGATACGGTTTCTGAATGTGTCCTGCCTTCAGTCTCTGTGATGTCACAGTCCAAAATGAGCTGGCTAACAACCACGTTAGCTCGTAGCGTTAGCATGCTAATGCTAGCATACTACGTCATTCTCAATAGCAAAGCACTGCTACAACACACACAAGTTCACCATAATCTCCAAAAGAACTACTTCCATGTACGCCCTCATTTAGAAGTCTCCCAGCTGATCCTGCCTTGTAACTGACCAAAGTTGGAGAAACAGGCTTTCTTTTACTGTCTCTAGAGTTAGCTAGCTGACATGCTCTACATCTGAGCTACTGAGCATGCGCGAAGTGCAATCAAAGAGATAGTACAGAGAAGATGAAAAGATGTCTCACTCTGTAGCTAAAACAGAAACCAGGTGAAAAGAGGATCTGCAGCAGTGAGAGAGCTGTGCAGTACAACAAAATATGGTGTTTTTGAAAATTAAACCATGTAAACCTATTCTGGTACAACCTTAAAATACAGTTATGAACCTGAAAATGAGCATAATAATGTGCTTTCATAAACTATCTGTACACTTACAATGTTGTCAATGCTTCAGTTCACATTTCGGAAGACTGGACTCATTTGGAGCTGTAGTAGAGGGCGTGCATGCAACAAACTGTACGCCATAACGGGTAATGACACCCTACAACGTCCTGGCTGGACAGAGGAGCAGTTACAGTGAGCGACTGCTCTGCGCTGCACTGTACGACAGAGAGGTCAGGAGATCCTTTATCCCCACAGGCATCAGGCTATTTAACACCAACAAATGACATCCCCCTCCCCTCTCCTCCCCTTAAATTCCCACTAACCCTTAACCCGATATAATATAATTATGCTGCTTTTATTCTGTTTTTTAACTCTCTTGTGTATACATTCGCATTGTATTTATTTATTTATTAATTATGGGGGAACTGTGTGGTGTATAGGAATGTGTGTTTTTGTGTGAGCTGCTGGACATTGAATTTCCCCCATGGGGATGAATAAAGTATCTTCTTCCTATCTATCTATCTATCTATCTATCTATCTATCTATCTATCTATCTATCTATCTAGGGACCCCATTATGCTAACGTTACGCGTGTGGTGATATTTCGAGCCTTTT